>NC_079167.1:46011158-46041158 GCF_947568905.1 Ostrea edulis
TTGGGTTGATCTATATTCATGAAAAGTACATCAACATGCCATATACAACAGAAATTCATTTCAATTTATTTTCAGAATCTATGTTTATGAATTTTTATTTCATTATCTTTTTTATATAAAATAAACATAGGGCATGCTTTTTTCTTTGAAAATTTTGGGGGTGAATAGTACATTTTTCCCAAGGAAATTAACCCAACTGTGTCAAACAATACAACAATAGCCCCCCCCCCCCCCAACGCTGTGCAGAATTGAAAAGAGTTATACACATGCATCATTTAATTGATAATAGTGCCAAACCAATTCAAGTCAAGATGTTGAGTGGACAATATCTTCCTATGTCCAGAATGGATGGACCCTTGGCCTTTGACCATGTGACCTAAAATAAATAGGAGTCATCTACTCCATAGGATGTACCAGTGTACCAAGTTTGGTGTCAATCAAGCCACTGATTCTTGAAATATAGGAGACAATATATTACTATGTCCAGTTTGACCCTTGATCTTTAACCATGTGACCTCAAAATCAGTAGGAGTCATTTACTTCTTAAGATGTACCAGTGTTCCAAGTTTGATGTCCGTCAAGCAACGGGTTCTCGAGATATTGAGTGGATAGTATATTCCTATGTCCATTTTGACCCTTGACCTTTAACCATGTGACCTTAGAATCATTAGGGATCATCTACTCCTTAGGATGTACCAGTGTACCAAATTTAATGTCTGTCAAGCAAAGGATCCTCAAGATATTGAACAGACAGTATATTCCTATGCCCAGAGTGGACTGACTCTTCACCTTTTGACCTAAAAATCAATAGGGGTCCTCTTCTACTCATAACCAACCAACATTTGAAATATCATAACGATCAACTGAATGGTTTCCAAGATACTGAGCGAACATGTGGTCTGCCGACCAACAAGTGCAAAGCAAGCCCCCCCCCCCCCCCCTTTCTTCTTTGAAAGGGGCATAAGTAATTGTTTAGAGAATCTCATATACAGTCACATGAATTTAGAAATATGGCTGAAATGGGTTTCCGTACTTTGGAAAAACGTAAATACTGACTATTACAATGACATTAATGGACTTCCATAATTCTACAAAAAAAAATTACAATCGGAATAATTGCATTATGCTTATTAATTTACACTCGTATTTAACCAAATATAATACGTACTTTTTAATTTTTTTTATGAGAAGGACACATACAGTGATACTACATACCACTAATTTTGTTTTAGTCAATGCAATGTGAATGTGCACTTAATTTTTCGCCTATCTAAAAGCGTAAAATTGATTTTTTATAAAAAAAAAAAAAATAAATATCTTACACCCTGTAACTAATTATTATGAAACAGCCAATTAAAATTTATCATCGTGCAATTTTTAAAACTGCCATGATATTATGATACCGTGACTAGCACGTTTTGTGTACACGTCCTTCGTCACTTGATTTTGTCAGATTTCTGCATGTTGCACATTTTTCATGGGTCTGGGAATATGCGATTACTTTAGATTAGTATATAAAACATTGATCCCCCATTGTGGCCCCATCCTACCCCCAGGGGACATGATTTTAAAAAATTGAATCTGCACTCTGTCAGGAAGCTTTCATGTAAATATCAGCTTTTCTGGCTTAGTGGTTCTTGAAAAGAAGATTTTTAAAGATTTTCCCTATATATTTGTATGTAAAACTTTGATCCCCTACTGTCACCTCAACTTCTTCCCCGGGGGCCATGAGTTTATAAAACTTGAATGTGCATTATGTCAGGAAGCTTTCATGAAAATTTTTAAAGATTTTCCCTATATATTTGTATGTAAAACTTTGATCCCCTATTGTGGCCCCATCCTACCCCCGGGAGGCATGATTTTGACAAACTTGAATCTGCACTATGTCAGAAAGCCTTCATGTTAATATAAGCTTTTCTGGCTTAGTGGTTTTTGAGAAGAAGATTTTTAAAGATTTTCCCAATATATTTACATGTATATGTCAAACTTTGATCCCCTATTGTTGCCTCATCTTGCCCCCCGGGGGCCATGATTTTAACAAACTTGGATGTGCACTATGTCAGGAAGCTTTCATGTAAATTTCTGCCTTTCCTGGCCAAGTAGTTTTGGAGAAGAAGATTTTTAAAAAATTTCCCTATATATTTGTATGTAAAACTTTGACCCCCTATTGTGACCCAATCCTACCCCAGGGGGCCATAATTTTAAGAAAATTTAATCTGCACTATGTCAGGATTGAAGCTATTGTGTAAATTTCTACTTTGCTGGTCCAGTGGTTCTTGAAAAGAAGATTTTTAAAGAATTTTTGTCTATTTGTATATTAGTACGTAAAACTTTGATCCCCTATTGTGGCCCCATCCTAACCCCGGAAACCATGACTTCAAGAAACTTGAATCAGCACCATGTCATGAAGACTTCATGCAAATGTACACTTCAATGGCCCAATTTAATGCTTCTTGAGAAGATTTTAATAAAAAAAATTCTATTTTATAAATTTATTATGAAATAAAACTTTGATCCCCTATTGTGGCCCCATACTACCCCAGGGGGCCATAATTTTAAGAAACTTGAATCTGCACAATGTCAGGAAGCTTTTGTGTAAATTTCTACTTTGCTGGTCCAGTAGTTCTTGAAAAGAAGATTTTAAAAGATTTTATTGTCTATATATTAATATGTAAAAACTTTGATCCCCTATTGTCACCTCAACTTACCCCCCGGGGGCCATGAGTTTTATTGTCTATATATTAGTATGTAAAAACTATGTGTGCGCATGTGAATGTGTGTAAAACTTTGATCCCCTATTGTGGCCCTACCCCCGGGCACCATGATTTTAACAAACTTGAATCTGCACTATGTCAGGAAATTCTCATGAAAATGTAAACTTCTTTGGCCTAATGCTTCTTGAGAAGAAGATTTAAAAAAAAATTCTATACATTAACATATAAATTTATATGTGTGTGTGTGTGTGTGTGTGTGTGTGTGTGCGTGTAAAACTTTGATCCCCTATTGTGACCCCATCCTACCCCCATGGGTCATGATTTTAACAAACTTGAATCTGCATGCACTATGTCAGAAAGCTTTCATTTAAATTTTAGCTCTTCTGGCCCAGTGGATCTTGAGAAGATTTTTAAATGACCCCACCCTATTTTTGTATTTTTGTGATTATCTCCCCTTTTAAGTCCCTTCATTGGAACAAATTTTAATCCCCTTCACCAAAGGATGCTTTGTGCCAAGTTTGGTTGAAATTAGTCCAGTGAGAAGAAGATGAAAATGTGAAAAGATTACAACGACAACAATGACGACAGACGATAATGGACGATCAGATAAGCTCACTTGAGCTTTCGGGTCAGTTGAGCTAAAAACCACAAGCGGTCACATCAGACGTTCAGAATGTATGAGTATTAGTTAACAACCCTAGTTTTTACTTTTTAAGGATGAGAGTGATGATGAAGAATTAAAACATTGGAGGATTCTGGAGAATCTGACTGAAATGACAGAATCAGAAGTTGAAAGAGGACTTGAACTCTTGTCTTAAACTTGCATTGTAATAAAAATGTTCAAACTTGAAATTTCGAATCATGTTGAATCATTCTTGCATAGCATTTGGGCTACTAAAATTTTATTTTGGCTACCAAAGAAGTATAGTGCACTTGGTATGCAATTTCGCCTACATAAATACTTTTTTCTTGAATATCATTTTTTACAAATGTTCTGCTATACAATGTCAGTTTATACTTGTGTTTACCCGAATTGCTCAATAAAGATATCTATATGTTGATAGTATCTTTATATGATAAGCATAAATATCACCGTGATTATATAGAGTATATAGTAGATGTAACGTAATGGGCCTAAAAAATTGCAAACTGTTGCAAAAAACCACCGTAAACGAGAAATAAAACACTGAAATTGTTTTACTTGTGTATGACTGTACATAAGTCCATTTGAGGAAATTTGGTTTAAGTTGGCCCTCTTGTTGAAAATGGTTAAAATATGAAAAAATCGTTCTCAAAATTTACCTTGAGATTTAGCACCCTGTCAAACGTTAAACCTTTAAACTTGCATGCCTGCATGAGTGGCCTAGTGGTTTGGGTCCTCAGTAATCTTTCACTTAAAGCATACATTCCGAGTTCAAGTCCAATATTTTTCCATCTATTTTTTTTTTTCACTTTTCATTTTTTGGGGTCATTTTCTTGGGGGGTGGAGGGGGTGGTATAAATGTGATACATAATAAGTCATTTTCATCATAACTTCCAATATTTGCAAGTTACGACTTAAAAAAGGGAATTTATTTTGAGATCACTGTAGTTCCGTTTGTTTATACTAACCTGTTCCTGTGTGCACAGGATTTTCAAACCGTAATGTGGCTAACGAAAAGCTAAACAAATGCTACAAATGCACAGTACATGTATGTAATAAGTAAAAATAGATTAGCAGAGGAAAATAACTGTTATACAGATTGCCATCTCAAAAGTAAATATAAAATCTCATTTAGCAACTGTCATATGATATTTAGGCAAAGCTAAATTACACGAATTATCAACCAAATTAAGGCAAATGAACTGATGAAATCTATCAAAGGTGCTGCAACTAATTGCACATGGCATTTAATCAACTTCGGATATGTACTTTGTGCTAACCCCCCACCCCCCCCTTTCCAGCTTTTAAAACTTTGTATCAGTGAAGTCGAAAGCCTACATCAAAGGGGAGGCGAATTTTATTTATATGTGGTAACTTTCACAGGGGCCTAAGATACCATTTTTAATTATTATAATTAAAAGAGTTCGGTTATACAATCTGTTTCGTTTCGGTAGATTTCGTTTCGATTTTGTTTCGCACTTTACAGGTACCCGTATTCAACCTCAATTAAGATGAAATTCAGACAAACTTTATCTTAAGGGAAGTGAAGTTGAAGTTCGGACAAGTAAATATCTTTGTCCCTTGTCCGAATGGACAAATAGGAAAAAAAGTTTATGTTGAGCCCTGAGGTCGGTCTTTGTATTATGCATTGCAGACAGTTCCGATAAACAATTTTGATAAAAATATTTTTTTATTTAAAAAAAGAAACTTGATCAAGCAAGTTTAACAAGACAAATTATTCCTATATATACAACTACTGAGGGCAGAGATATATATCATGTCTCTGCACTTGCTGGAGACTACCAAGGGTGTTGAAATTGCTTCGAGGGCTACGAATGTATATGTATCTGTAAAATAACGGTTTTGTTTAGATTATTTACAGATTTTCACTACTGAAAGTCCATCTTAGAGAAATTTTCAAATAATTGCTTGAATTCCCAACAATGTATGCAAGTTTCTAAGGGCGTGGTTTGAACGGTCTGCACGTGGCTTGATCACGTACAGAATGATTCTTGCTTGAAAACGGTTTACACGAAATGGTGAACGGTCTGCATGGAACAGTGAACGGTTTGCACGGAACAGTGAATGGTTTGCAATGAATGAAACGAAATGCGTAGTAGCACGCTTCAGGGGCTGTATTTGCATGTAAAACTTTGATCCCCTATTGTGGCCCCACCTCAATTTCGGGGGTCATGATTTGAACAAACTTCAATCTCAGCACTATGTCGGGAAGCTTTCGTGTAAATTTCAATTTGTCTGGCCCAGTGGTTCTTGACAAGATTTTAAAATGACCCCACCCTATTTTTGCATTTTCATGATTATCTCCCCTTTGAAGGGAGCATGGCCCTTAATTTGTATAAACTTGAATCCCTTTTACTTAGGGATGCTTTGTGCAAAGTTTGGTTGAAATTGGCTTGCTGGTTCTGGAGAAGAAGATTTTTAAAATTTGTGAGTGTATTTTTGCTATTGGAGAAGGGTGTTGCCCTTCATTTGAACAAACTTGAATTCCCTTCTCCCAAAAATGCTTTTCGCCAAGTTTGGTTGAAATTGGCCCAGTGATTCTGGAAAAGAAGTTGAAAATGTTTACAGACTTACAGACAGTCAAATGGACGGACAGCCAGACGACGGACAATGGGTGATCAGAAAAGCTCACTTGAGCTTTCAGCTCAGGTGAGCTAAAAAAGAAATCTAAATTACCTAACTCATTGAACAACACTGCAGCAGTGGCAAGTGTTGCATGTCCACACAAGTCTACTTCATTTGTTGGTGTAAACCACCGAATGTGAAATTGATTGCCTGTAAATAGAATTCAATTTACATGAACTTTTTCCCCTTCAAACATTTCTGCAATCTATCTGCTAAAATGAATTACTTATACAATAGTTCTATAGTTATACATGAGATCTCTTGGGGAAATATTGGATAAATCATATCCCATATTTCTCCCACAGAGATCAATCTAACTAGATTTTTAGAGAATAATCAAATCACAAGAGTACCACAAACGGTACATAATACGCCTGTGAAAATGCTTACATGGGTGTTTTTCTGATGCCATAAATTTGTAGAACTTGGCTTCAGGTAGTTATCAGGCATCATCAGGCTGTGACTACTTTCTTTGCATTGTATGAATAAAGGGTGTTAGCTTATAAAACTGTGACAAAAGGTAAAAAGACGAACCAAGTGTTCTGTGTGTAAAATATTTCCCCATATTCGACTAAGTTCAACAACCTGTAAGTATTTAAAATATCAACGAAAATAAACAAGAGGCCCACAGGCCTTATTAGTCACCTGAATACTAGTGAAAAGTATCACTACTCCCATGGGCTATGAAATCTAGAAAAAATGTCCTGTTCTGAATATTTAAGCTAAATTCTGATGTTCAGCAACAGTATAAAACAAGATGACATCGTGTTCTTAAAACTTCACTGCCCTCAAAAGTGCATACACTAATGAAAGGCTTTACATAATATAATTATAGGTACGTGTATCAACAGTACATCAAAAGATATGACTAATTTGGACCCATCCTAAAAGTTCAAACCCTGGGTTGTGAAATTACCATTTTTTGTACATTCTTTTCTGCTATTCCGAAGTATGTGCATTTAGATTTTATACAGTATCAGCACACTTACACATAAATACTATTATACTAAGTTTGCCCCCACCCAGGGGTCAGAACCCCTACTCTGGGGATCATCAAATTTACAATTTTGGTAAAAGACTCTCTGCTCTTTCTAGATATCCATTTAGTTTCAATTTAGTATCAATAGCACTAAAGAAGATGTTATTTAAGGTAGCTCATTACACAAAATTTTTATCTAATGGGTCATTAAAACACCTCTTATCAGTGTTTGACACTAACTTTTTCACCACAGCAGTCCAAAGGATTAGTAGATTCTGTAATTAACTAGTCCTGCTAGGTCAGTTGCTAGTCCAGCTGCCAGGGGTAGTTGGCCGAGTTGCAAAGTGACAGGGGGTGGGGGCAGTGCAAAATGGGGCTTTCCCCCAAATGGTGGGTTTTTATCACGGAAAATTTTCAAAGTCTAGAAGCAAAACTCTACATTTCTATTGCAAGATGACAAGATCATTAAAATCATTTTAGACATTTTATGAATTTATTTATCAAACCATGACATTTTGGGTGTAGATTGTTATATGCTTGAATTGCAGTGTTACATTATTTCTCTAAGGGTAGAATTGATGTGGTTGCGTTTAAGATCAGACATTAGTCCATTCCATTAAGTTTTTAATTTTTCAGTAGTCCACCGGACTACTCGTAACTGATGTTCTGAAAGTCCGGGGCAAAATTTACTAGCCTCGGGCTACCAGACTAGCGTTAGTGTCGAACCCTGGCAGGTGCTCTACCAACTGAGCTAAAGTACTTGTCAAACATATCCAATCCCCGTTTCAAAAGCACATAAGAAAAAGCCAAGTTTGAGAGCCTTTATAGCTACTGAGAAGTTGCAAAAAAGCTATAACCTTATTTGAAAACATTTGAAGCTTAATTAAGCCTTGCTCAAGAGCCTTTGGAGCTATAGCTATATAGCCTTGTGAAAGCCTTTGAAATTGCATCTTCGAAAGCCAGGGGTTCGATTCGATTACTCTCATTTCCTCCTTGGGGAATTTAGTCGCATTTCTAAGCCTTCAAATTATCGTACTTTGACTTTCCAAGGCATCCAATCAAATTGTGCCATACATAGTTTAGTTTGGGTAATGGCAGCCCCCATGTCTAGCCCATGTTGTCACATTTGCCATGGTATTTTGTCTAAAAAACAAAGACAGAAGATTTTCGGAGAAAGTTTTGGGGTTTACGATCAACTTCTAGAGATAATCAATCATGTACCTCACCCAAAAGACAATAAAGGATGGTATGTGTTGGAATAAACTGAACAAACTATAAGCTATCAATATGCCTAACTTCCTGTAGAAATATGAAGTGATGAAGCTTTACCTAGGCATCCATGAAGTTATAAATTAATATGTTCATTTGTATAGTATATACTTATTTGTGATATATATGAATATATTTCACAAAGAAATTGTAATGAAATTACCAAATTTCATATATATTGCTATAGTATATTTTAGATTTGAATTAAATGAGAGAGAAAAATACCGATCCCGATCAAAATTGACAGAAATTGCTAAAATAATCATATTGGAGTCTCGGGTTGATATGGAATGATATAGATTTTTCCATGTATCATTCACTATGTATTCACCCAAGAAAAATCATATTCCCTGAGGGCAACGCTCGATTTTTCTTGGGTGAATACATCTTCATATCTCCCGAACATTCATGCAATAAAGTGTTTAATATACCGAAACAAAATAAGACTACAAAAGTGCATTTGAAATTGGAATCCGCTCATCTATACATTGTATGCATGTAACTGAGATCGCTCTAACGCTAACACCGCGCCGTCAACGTTTTAGAAGGTGCAACCAACGAAATACAGTGATACGATAACCATTTCTTGTATTTCTATTCTCCTTGAATGCTGATTTACTTGATGTTTTTGTATCAACCAAAATCAGGTTATTTTATTGAGAAATCGGTTTCCTTTATAAATTCATTTGATATGCAAACCATTTTACATCAAGGGAATTAGTTTTCCGATTACAATGTTTTCTATGACTATTTTTTTTATAATTCTGATCGGGCTTCAATTGGTTCAAATTTGAAAAATCGCATTCCATTTCTGAATTTTGACCATTTCATTTCAATTTCTTTTCAAAATATATTTCTCCAATGCATCTTTTTTTCTAATTGACATGCTTTTTTGAAGATAGATCTAAAAAAAAATATTAACAAATAATATTGTTTTCAATTTACATAAATATTTTATCTACCGTATATACTCGCCCAGAGGTCGATTCACCTATAAGTCGGTTGTATATTTTGTAGGATAATTTGACCCGCTTATAAGTCGATAGAACTTTTTTCAAGAATCAGTTGACAATTTCTAACGTTTTCACCTCTGTTTCAAATAGTATTTAGTGAAATGCACTGATATTTATCAACAAATCAATTTCAATAATATATGTTTATAAGATGAATAAAATCATTAGAATATGTAAAAACTTGTACTTTATGCATATAATCTTAGAATACATGAATAATATAATATGTCCAGTCAATATTAATCATGATAATCGTCGGAGTACGAAGTTGTTAAAAAAAAACACACTTATCTACATTAAACTATTATAAAAATGCTAATCTTCTTAGGACTCACCTATAAGTTGGATATAGAGTTTTGGACCAAATCTTAACTCCCAAAAATCAAACTTATAGGCGAGTATATAAGGTAACAAGAATACCGCAAACGGTACATAATACGCCCGTGAAATGCTTACATAGGGTGTTTTTCTTGTGCTATAATTTATATAATTTTGCTTCAGGTATTATCAGCCATCATGAGGCTGTGACAAACTTTCATATGAACACAGGGTCTTAGCTTAAAAATCTAGATTTCCTCAAAATGGACCAAGTTCAACAACCTGTAATTTTTTCAAAAATGGAAGAAAATCAAAATCTTTCCCCAGATGCACATCTTCAATACTCATACAATGCGGAATGCTGAACGGAACAGTTTGCTGTGGGAAAAGTTCTTATCGAGAACGTTCCGTTCATATCATGTAGGAGTATGCTTCTGGGTGTATACATATATATATAAATATATTTATATATATATATTGACCCATTTGAACCTATACCCCGCAAAGGAAACAAGAGGCCCATGGATCACATCGCTCACCTGAGTTACCTTGGCCCATTTCTGAAGACTTTCCATATGTATTTGCATGTAAAACCTTAGTCTGTATTGTGGGCCCAACCTACCCCTGGAGGCCATGATTTTTACAAACTTGAATCTGCACTATGTCAGGAAGCTTTCATGTAAATCTCAGCTCTTCTGGCTCAATGGTTCTTGAGAAGATGATTTTTTAAAGATTTTCTCTATTTATTCTCATGTAAAACTTTGATCCCCTATTGTGGCCCCAACCTACCCCCGGGGGCCATGCTTTGAACAAATTTGAATCTGCACTATGTCTGGAAGCTTTCATGTAAATCTCAGCTCTTCTGGCTCATTGGTTCTTGAGAAGATGATTTTTAAATATTTTCTTTATTTATTCTCAAGTAAAACTTTGATCCCCTATTGTGGCCCCAATCTACCCCTGGGGGCCATGATTTGAACAAACTTCAATCTGCACTATGTCAGGAAGCTTTCATGAAAATTTCAGCTCCTCTGGCCCAGTGGTTCTTGAGAAGAAGATTTTTAAATGACCCCACTCTATTTTTGCATTTTTGTGATTATCTCCCCTTTAAAGGGGGTATGGCCCTTTATTTGAACAAAATTGAAAGCCCTTTACCAAGGATGCTTTTGGCCAAGTTTGGTTATAATTAGCCCTGTGGTTCTTGAGAAGAAGATGAGTGCACTGTGGAGTTGTATATATAAACCAACTCTGGAAGATAGTCCGGCCATCTCTGTTTTCTTTCAGGTGGTAACGTTTTTAAGCGATCATGCATGGTGCGATTGAATCGCTCACATTGTCCGTTGCCTTCAGGGTGATAAGGCGTTGTGCGTGATTTTTCTATATGATAAAAATTACACAGTTCTCGGACAACAGAACTTTCAAAGTTTCGTCCCTGGTCGCTATGTATACGTGCTGGAACGCCAAACTTGACAAACCAGTCTTTAACAAGGATTTTTGCCACATTTGTTGCTTTTTGATCCTTGCAAGCTACAGCTTGCGTAAATTTGGTAAATATGTCCATCATAATTAACACGTTTTCACGTCCATCTGACGACCTTTCCAACACTGTGAAATCAATAGCGAGAATTTCTAAGGGTTTGTATGCCATAAGATTGCTGACTGGGGGGTTAATGGCAGGAAGGGGAGCCTTCCCTATCAAACATCTCTCACAGGACTTGCACCATTTTTGAACATCTTGTAGCATGCTTGGCCAGAAACATCTTTTCTTTAGCAATGAATATGTCTTTTCAATGCCTTGGTGTCCCGCATGATTGTGAACACTCTGTAGAACTTTTTGTTTTAGAACTTCCGGAAGCAAAAACTGATTCTGTTCTCCTGTTTCATCCTGAATTTTCCTGAATATCACAGAGTTCTCAAAAAATAGTCTGTCTCTTTGATTAAGTAGTTTCCTGACACTTTTGTGCTCCTGTTTCAATTCATAAACTGACGGTTTATCGTCTTGATCCATCCAATAACGCACTCTACTTAAGACCGGATCATGTTCCTGAAGTGCCGCAATGTCTGTTGGGATAAATTCAGGTAATGTAGCTGTCGCACACACGGAACGCAACTGAACGTTAGCTGCTTCTTCACCAATATAGTTCATGCTTCCCTTTAACACCTCCAATGATGTACTCTGCGTAATCCTGTTTAGTGTATCCACAACACTTTCTATCTCCGATGAAATAGGTCGTCGACTCAGAGCATCCGCATTTCGATTGACCCTTCCAGAACGGTATTTCACCGAGAAGTTGAACTGAGCCAATTCTCCGATCCAGCGCATTGTAGTTGCGTCGACACGCTGCTTGGCTTTGTGGATATAACTTAACGGATTATTGTCAGTATACACAATAAATTTCGATCCAAGAAGGTAGTCCCGAAATTTTTCGCTAACTGACCACTTGAGTGCTAATAATTCCAGTTTCATAGAACTATATTTCTCCATGTTTTTCTCTGCTTTTCTGAGTGATCTTGATGCGTAGGCAATCACTACTTTACCATGAAAAAAGTTTACGATGCCGACGACGACAGACAACGGACAAATTTTGATCAGAAAATCTCACTTGAGCCGAAGGCTCAAGTGAGCTAAAAAGTCTTAAACATAAATATGTATAGTTTATATACATCACCGTTTGAAAATGATCCCACATTCTTCTCTTTGTAGCGCAAGAAAACCGTCTCTGACAAATTAATTTCAGCTGCAATACTCTGCATCTGTACTTCAGATAGATCCTTAAAGTATACGTACAGATTTTAGAAATATCAATTCAACACTGCACAGTTCAATCGAACTTCAAAATAAAGTCTTCCCATAATTAACGTACATGTTCTGGATCTAATAAACATACAGCTGCTGGATTTCCCTCAAATGGCACACGTGCAAAGGCATCGATTGTATAAAATGGAATTTTCATGATGTAAATTGTGTAGCTATTCCACCTGAAATTTAGAAAAAGAATAAACACCTTCCACATTGTACCAAAAAATGTCTAACTGTAGAACTAAGTTAAAAATAAATCTATTTCTATTGTTTGTAACATCATAAATATAATTATAAACTACATGCGATCTCGTTGCGAGCAACGAGTGGGTCTTCCGTCCAATTTTAGATGTGATGAGATAAGAATTTTACTGAGATTTTCGCTCATAAATAATAATACAAATATATTGTCTAGACGCACAATTTAGCTTCGGTAATGTTTTACAAATATTGATCATTTAAGTGCTATAAATTAAAGAATCTCTGCCGCTCTCGGCCACTAATTAAAGGGGTCAGCCTTTTTTTCGACAAAAAAGTTAATAATGTTATTTACTGCGATACAAATTCGACTGATCAGGCGAGTCATGTCGCACGGAGGCCTATTTTTTTTTTTTATATCATTCTAAATATATCTCGCAAAACTGAACAACTTTTGTTCTACATGTCTTATCAAAAGTTTTTCGAGAAAAAAGTTATTGATTGTGACACTAATCAAACTGTTCAGGCGAGCCATGAGGCCCGTTCGCCTTTTTCATGATGTTGTTCGAAAGATCTTGCAAAACTGAACAACTTTTGTTCTAGATGTCTTATTAAAAGTTTCTTGACAAAATGTTATAGCTTGCAACAATAACCCAACTGTTCAGGTGAGCCATGGGACCCGCAGGCCTATTTATTAACATCGTTAGTTAACGCTTGCGAAACTGAACAACATTTGTTCTACATGTCTTATCAAAAGTTTTTCGAGAAAAAAGTTATTGATTGTGACACTAATCAAACTGTTCAGACAAGCCATTAGGCCCGTTCGCCTTTTTCATGATGTTGTTCGAAAGATCTTGCAAAACTGAACAACTTTTGTTCTAGATGTCTTATTAAAAGTTTCTTTACAAAAATGTTATAGATTGCAACAATAACCCAACTGTTCAGGTGAGCCATGAGACCTGCAGGCCTATTTATTAACATCGTTAGTTAACGCTTGTGAAACTGAACAACTTTTGTTCTACATGTCTTGTAAAAAGTTTCTCGAGAAAAAAGTTATAAATAATGTTATTAATTGCGATACAAATTCGACTGTCCAGGCGAGCCATGACGCCCTGAGGCCTATTTTTATTTTTATATCATTAGATAGATCTTGCAAAACTGAACAACTTTTATTCTACATGTCTTATCAAAAGTTTCGTGAGAAAAAAGTTAATCATTGTAACAGAAATTCAATGGTACAGGCGAGCCATGAGGTCTATGGGCAATGTTTTGATATGACACGAAAGATCTCAATAAACTGTACAACTTTTGTTATATATGTCTAAGCAAAATATTTACCAGTAAAAAGTTATGATTTAAAACGTGGAAAAAAATTGGACACTTTTTTAAACTCCATTTTCGACCCGTACCGAGATTCCATACTAGGCATTTCCGGAAATTTTAAAACTCAGGTGCACAACTACAACATGTCATCTAACATCACTTAAAATTGCAGCACTCTAGCTTTTATCGTTTTTGAGATTTTGGCTGGACAAAATGGTCATCTGAAAATCGATAAAAGCGGGGTCCAACTGGAAGTAAATTTTCAAAAATCCAAAAAAATGATAGAAACTTCAGATAGCAATGCATCAACCCTAAAAATTTGAAGTAAATCGATCAAGCCATCTCTGAGAAATCCTCTGCACAAAATCGGTAAGGAAAAAAAAAAAAGAATAAAAATAACGAGTTATAACTGTGTTGGGATGCCAACACAAATGTCTCCGAACACCTCCCCATTACAGAAATGGTTTTTGATGCCAGATCAGGATTCTCAAAAAACCATAGAAACTAAATTTGGTTGAAATCCGATGGACTTGATTTTTTGGCCGCCATTTTCTTCAATGGCAGCCATTTTGAAAAATCTGAAAATAGATTGGAAGGAAATACTGATGTTAGAAATGAATTGTGGACCCTCCATTTACCCCAGAACCCAAATGTTGTACAGATTTTAACACTTTCAAATATTTCAGTATATGGCGGCCATTTTGAAAATGGCGGCTCAAAATTTTTTTTTGATGGTGGAAATGGACTCGGGGTCACCAAAATACCCTAGAAATAGAATTTCGTTGAAATCCGACAACCTTGAGTTTTTGACGTTTTTTGGCCGCCATTTTGAAACGGCGGCCATTTTGAAAATTTGAAAAGTTGATTGCACCCCTCCTAATGACCCTCTATCAGCTCACAAAGTTTGAAGTGGATCAGTCGAAGCATGTTCATAAAATCGCGCGGACGAATCTCTCACTAAAGAAGAGGAAAAATAAGAAGAAAATAATAACGAGCTATAACTGTGTTGGGATGCCAACATAAATGTCTCCGAACACCTCCCCATGTCAGAAATGGTTTTTGATACCGGATATGCACTCAGGATCCTCTAAAAACCCTAGAAACTAAATTTGATTGAAATCCGACGGATTTGTAATTTGGCCGCCATTTTCTTGAATGGCGGCCATTTTGAAACATTTGAAAATAGATTGGAAGGAAATACTGATGCTAGTAATGAATTGTGGACCCTCAATTTATCCCAGAACCCAAATGTTGTAAAGATTTCAACTTTTTGAAATATTTCGGTATATGGCGGCCATTTTGAAAATGGCGGCTCAAAAAAAAATTTTGATGGTGGAAATGGACTCGGGGTCACTAAAGTACCCTAGAAATTGAATTTGGTTGAAATCTGACCTTGAGTTTTTGACGTTTTTTGGCCGCCATCTAGAAACGGCGGCCATTTTGAAAATTTGAAAAGTTGAATGCACCCCTCCTAGTGACCCCCTATCAGCTCACAAAGTTTGAATTGGATCTGTCGAAGCACTTTCACAAAATCGGTCGGACAAATTTCTCACTAAAGAAGAGGAATAATAAGAATAAGAAGAAAATAATAATAAGAACTAGAAACTCATTACTAGTAATGAGTAGGTCTTCCGTTTGTTCACTTCCAGTAAAGAGGTTTCTGATCCTACAAAAATCATTCAAATATATCAGAGAATGTACTTTAACAATAAATGAGAAGTGTATTATCGAATTTTTTTACTCATTTCTTGTAACTTCCGGTGACGACCGGAAGTACTATTCAGATGTGTTTTCCTATGAACGACAGTGACTCTTTACTGTCTATATTCCCTGAAAATTTCACGTCTCTATCCGAAGAGTTCTTAACAAAAAGAAGTAGACTAAAGAAAGAAAAAGTAGTAGGTAACTACCGACCGGAAGTCAATTTTGAAAAACGAAATTGTCAAAACTCTAGAAGTTGATACTGTTCTTAAGACATGTGAAAATCATATCAAACACTTCAAATATAAGCGAAATTTATGGGGACAAAGAGACAAAAAGTAAAAAAGTATTTTATCAAGAAACCGGAAGTAGTCGTTTTGACTACCGACGGGGTCAATATTCTTTTGACATTTTGAAAGAGACTTAATAAAGTAGTATAAGTTTCAATTTAAAAGAAAAAGTTTGAAATTTACGATTATTTCCATCACTTCCGGTGACGACAGGAAGTGACGGTCGACATGTTCAACACCATATTGCATGCTTACAAAAGGAGATTGATCATCCCTGAATATTTGATGAACCTATCTTTTACCCTTTCCAAGAAAAATGCTGGACAAAATCTCGTTTGAGAAACAGAAAATCCGCCATATTTTCTGAGCGGAAGTGAATTTTGGAAAAACAAAAATAACCACAGGAATGTCATTTCATCAGACATTATTCCTGAAAATTTCAAGAAAATCTATCCAGCCATCTCTGAGAAATCACTTGAAGAAATCGGAAAATCGTCATTTTTTTTCAAATACTTCCGGTATAGAGCGGAAGTGACGGACGAAAAAATTGAAAGTATGTGTACAATGGCCTAATGCTAGTTGATCAACCCTACAAGTTTCAAGTGTCTATATATTTTTGTTATTGAGAAACTGAAAAAGCAAAGTTTGAATTTGTCCACCCCCTATCTCACGACCGGAAGTGAATTTTCGAAAAATATTTGACGTTACTCTAGACATTTATAGTGTCTACAATATATGTTAAATACAAGTCAAACACTTGTTTTGTAAACGAGATTTAAGGCATTGAAAAAGGAGAATTTGAAAAGTTTTTCCTTAATTACCGGAAGTCGACGTTTCCACTTCCGGTGGGGTCGAAGGTTTTCAATACTCCAAAAGATACCTGATAAAGTGGTATAGGTTTCGATTCAACAACTACAATTTTAATTTTTCGATTCTTCTTATCACTTCCGGTGACGACCGGAAGTGACGGCCGACATTTTGAACCCCCAACTGCACGCCTACAAAGTGAGATCTATCAACTCTGAAAATTTGGTGACTCTATCTTTTACCGTTTCTGAGAAAAACGATGGACAAAATCTCTTCTAAAAAAACGGAAATTGGACATATCTAACGACCGGAAGTGAATTTTGAAAAAATGAAAAAAACGCCTGGGGGTATTTTCATTCTCTATCATCCCTGAAAATCTCAAGAAAATCCATCCACCCATCTCTGAGAAATCGTGCCGACAAAAAAAGGGGAAAAAAATAATAATAATAATAATAACTAGACACGATCTCGTTGCGAGCAACGAGTAGGTCTTCCGTCCGATTTGTTGATGCACTCGGAGTGAAAAAAAAAAAAAAAGACATATGAGTCCCAATTTAGTTTCCGACTTGAAGACACTTTAGATATAATCAATTTTTCATATCATAAGCTTCTGAAGCAAAGTTGCGGTGAAATTCGTTTGAAATTCGACTCTCCAGGCGAGCCATAAGGCCCTCGGGCCTATTTCTTGATGTCATTTGTTAGCCCTCTATAGACTCAACAACTTTAGTTCTATATGTCTTTACAAAATATTTACCTGTAAAAAGTTATTGAGATCGACCGATATCGACAAAAAATCGACTCTACAGGCGAGCCATTAGGACCATAGGCCTATTTCTTGATATCAATCGATAGATCTCGATAAACTGAACAACTTTTGTTCAATATGTCCTTACAAAATATTTACCAGTTACAAGTTTTTGAAATCGACTGATATCGACAAAAATCGACTCTACAGGCGAGCCATGAGGCCCACAGACCCATTTTTTGATATTGATCGATAGGTTATGACACATTGAACAACTTTTGTTCAATAATGCTTTTCAAAAAATATGTCGTTTTAAAGATATGAGGCGTCAAATATTTAGGATTTTGGCCCTTAAAATCTCTAATTACGTAACATATGACCTACTTTTTGATTTGATAAGATCAAGCTCGTTGAGATGAACATTTCCGCTTCTACAACTTATTATAAAATATTAATAGTTTCTGAGATATTCTCAAAAACATTTGGACCCTTCTGAACCCCTAATTGAAAGGGCCAGCCCGTTTTGCTTGATATCGTAAGAAAGGCCTTGTCATTTTAAACATTTTTTGCTCAACAAGTATTTAGAAATTCTTTACCGTTCTCGAGTTATCTCTACAAGAAATATTTAGGGGTCAAACTGTAGCTCCCTAACGGGGCCACATAGGGAAAAAACGAAATGTACATATTGTTTAGATTATCATTCTGAACAACTTTTGTTCAATAATGCTTTTCAAAATAATTGTCGTTTTCAAGATATGAGGCGTCAATTATTTATGATTTTGGCCCTTAAAATCCCTTATTACGTAACATATGACCTACTTTTTGATTTGATAAGAACAAGCTCGTTTAGATGAACATTTCCGCTTCAATGACTTATTACAAAATATGAATAGTTTCTGAGATATTCTCATAAACCTTTGGACCCTTCTGGGCCCCTAATTTAAAGGGTCAGCCCCTTCTGCTTGATATCGTAAGAAAGGTCATGACATTTCAAACATTTTTTGTTCAACAAGTATTTAGAAATTCTTTACCGTTCTCGAGTTATTTCTAGAAGTAATTTTTAGGGGCCAAACTGTAGCTCCCTAACGGGGCCACATAGGGTAAAAACGAAATATGCATATTCTTCAGATCATCATTCTGAACAACTTTTGTTCTCTATTGCTTTTCAAAATATTTGTCGTTTTCGAGATACAAGGGGTCAAAAATTTATGGTTTTGGCCCTTAAAATCCCTTATTACGTAACATATGACCTAAATTTTTATATGAATAGATTTGGATTGTTGAGATGAACATTTTTTGTTCTTTGACTTATACCAAAATATTAACGATTTTTGAGATATTTGATCTAGACTTTGAGCCCTTCTAGATCCCTAATTGAAGGGGCTAGCCCCTAAATCTTGATATTTTCGAAAAGATCTCGTAAATGTGCACAACTTTTGTTCTACATGTCTTAACAAAATATTTGCAAGAAAAAAGATATTGGAGATCAAAGGTCAAAAATCGCCGAAATCGGCGAACAATTTTGGCATCCATTTTTTCAGGTCCAGGCGAGCGTTTAGGCAAATCGCCTCCGGTAAAATCGAATCCCCCACAAATCTTCTAAAATGTTTACTCTATCTTGTGTAGAAATTTCAAGACTCTAGCTTCAAAACTAACGGAGGAGATGCGTGGACAACAAGGCCCTTCAAAAAGTCACTAAAAGAGAGATAACTCCTGACCGGAAGTGATGTCAAGCACGAAATTTTGCAAGCAAAGTCTCGTCACCAAAAGACATCTTTCCTGAAAATTTCGTGAACATCGATCGAGAAATGGCTGAGAAAAACGCGTGTACTACCAAGGAAAATAATAATAATAATAATAATAATAATAATGAAGAAGAAGAACGCGAACAATAATAGTAAGGTCTTCCGCAGGAGACGGAAGACCTTAATAACTAGACACTCATTACTAGTAATGAGTAGGTCTTCCGTTAGACCACTTCCGGTAAGGAGCTTTCTATTCCTACGAAAACCATTTAAATGTATCAGAAAATGTGCCTTAACAATGAATGAGAAATGTATTATCGAATTTTTTACTCCTTTCTCGTAACTTCCGGTGACGACCGGAAGTACTATTCAGATGCGTTTTCCTATAAATGACATCGATTCTTTACTGTCTATATTCCCTGAAAATTTCACGTCTCTATCTGAAAGAGTTCTCAACAAAAAGAAGTAGACTAAAGAAAGAAAAAGTAGCAGGTTACTACCGACCGGAAGTCAATTTTGAAAAACAAAATTATCAAAACTCTAGAAGTTGATACTTTTATTAAGACATGTGAAAATCATATGAAAGACTTCAAATATAAGCGAGATTTATGGGGACAAATAGACGAAAAGTAAAAAGATATTTTATCAAGAAACCGGAAGTAGTCGTTTTGACCACCGACAGACTCAATATTATTTTGACACTTTGAAAGAGAGTTGATAAACTAGTATAGGTTTGAATTTAAAAGAAAAAGTTTGAAATTTGCGATTCTTTCCATCACTTCCGGTGACGACAGGAAGTGACGGTCGACATGTTCAACCCCCTACTGCACGCTTACAAACGGAGATTGATCATTCCTGAATATATGATGAACCTATATTTGACCTTTTCCAAGAAAAGTGCTGGACAAAATTCCTTTTGAGAAACAGAAAATCGGCCCTATTTTCCGACCGGAAGTGAATTTTGTAAAACAAAAATACCTATAGCAAGGTCATTTCATAAGACATTATTCCTGAAAATTTCAAGAAAATATATCCAGCCATCTCTGAGAAATCACTAGAAGAAATTGGAAAATCGACATTTTTTCAAATACTTCCGGTATAGACCGGAAGTGACGGACGAAAAAATTGAATGCATGTGTACAATGGACTAATGCTAGTTGATCAACTCTACAAGTTTCAAACGTCTATCTATATTCATTATTGAGAAACTGAAAAAACAAGGTTTGAATATGTCCACCCCATATCTCACGACCGGAAGTGAATTTTACAAAATTATTTAAATATAATCTAGACAATTATATTGTCTCTAACATACGTAAAATTCAAATCATTAACTTGTTTTATGACCGAGATTTATGGCACTGAAAAATGAGAGAATGAATAATCTTTCTTTGATATAACCGGAAGTTGGAGTTTCAACTTCCGGTGGGGTCAACATTTTTTGAAAATTACAACAAGACCTAGTAAACCGATATAGGTTTCAATTTGAAAGAAAAAAGTTTGAAATTTATGATTCATCAATCACTTCCGGTGACGACCGGAAGTGACGGCCAACATTCTTACCCCCCTACTGCACGCCTACAAAGTGAGATCTATCAACTCTGAAAATTTGGTGACTCTATCTTTTACCGTTTCTGAGAAAAACGCTGGACAACGAAAACAGCTAATAAG
Source organism: Ostrea edulis (assembly GCF_947568905.1). NCBI lineage: Eukaryota > Metazoa > Mollusca > Bivalvia > Ostreida > Ostreidae > Ostrea > Ostrea edulis. The sequence goes on from NC_079167.1 coordinate 46,032,018, forward strand.
CCGTATTTGCCGACCGGAAGTAAATTTTACAAAAATATTTGACGTTACTCTAGACATTTATAGTGACTATAATATATGTAAAACTCAACTCATTAACTAGTTTCATGACCGAGATTTATGGCACTGAAAAATGAGATAATGAATAGTCTTTATTTGATATAACCGGAAGTTGAAGATTCAACTTCCGGTGGGGTCAACATTTTTTGAGAATTAGAACGAGATATAGTAAACCGAAATAGGTTTCAATTTGAAAGAAAAAAGTTTGAAATTCATGATTCCTTTAATCACTTCCGGTGACGACCGGAAGTGACGGCCGACATTCTTAACCCCCTACTGCACGCCTACGAAGTGAGATCTATTAACTCTGAAAATTTGGTGACTCTATCTTTTACCGTTTCTGAGAAAAACGCTGGACAAGATATCTTGTAAGAAGACGAAAATTGGACATATCTTGCGACCGGAAGTGAATTTTGAAAAAATGAAAAAAATGCCTCGAGGTACCATCGTTGTCTATAACCTGTGAAAGTTTCAGGAAAATCCATCCAACGGTCTAGGAGACGAAAGGGAAAAAAAAAAAATAATAATAAACAGTAGAATCACTAGAAGGTCTTCCGTTGGAAACGGAAGACCTTAATAATAATAAACAGTAGATTTACTATAAGGTCTTCCGTTGGAAACGGAAGACCTTAATAATAAGAAACGGAGCAAAAACAATATGTCTCCGACACTTTGTGTTCGGAGACATAATAATAAAAAACGGAGCAAAAACAATATGTCTCTGACACTTTGTGTTCGGAGACATAATAATAATAACGAGCTATAACTGTGTTGGGATGCCAACACAAATGTCTCTGAACACCTCCCCATGTCAGAAATGCTTTTTGATGCCATATATGCACTCAAGATCCTCAAAGAACTCTAGAAACTAAATTTGGTTGAAATCCGACGGACTTGATTTTTGGCCGCCATTTTCTTCAATGGCGGCCATTTTGAAACATTTGAAAAATGATTGGAAGGAAATACTGATGCTAGAAATGAATTGTGGACCCTCAATTTACCCCAAAACCCAAATGTTGTACAGATTTTAACACTTTCAAATATTTCGGTATATGGCGGCCATTTTGAAAATGGCGGCTCAAAAAAAATTTTTGATGGTGGAAATGGACTCGGGGTCACTAAATTACCCTAGAAATAGAATTTGGTTGAAATCCGACAACCTTGAGTTTTTGACGTTTTTTGGCCGCCATCTTCAAACGGCGGCCATTTTGAAAATTTGAAAAGTTGATTGCACCCCTCCTAATGACCCTTTATCAGCTCACAAAGTTTGAAGTTGATCAGTCGAAGCATGTTCATAAAATCGGTTGGACAAATTTCTTACTAAAGAAGAGGAAAAATAAGAAGAAAAGAATAAGAAATAGAAACTCATTACTAGTAATGAGTAGGTCTTCCGTTTGTTCACTTCCGGTAAAGAGTTTTCTGATCCTACAAAAACCATTCAAATATATCAGAGAATGTACTTTAACAATAAATGAGAAGTGTATTATCAAATTTTTTACTCATTTCTTGTAACTTCCGGTGACGACCGGAAGTACTATTCAGATGTGTTTTCCTATGAATGACAGTGACTCTTTACTGTCTATATTCCCTGAAAATTTCACGTCTCTATTTGAAGAGTTCTGAACAAAAAGAAGTAGACTAAAGAAAGAAAAAGTAGTAGGTAACTACTGACCGGAAGTCAATTTTGAAAAACGAAATTGTCAAAACTCTAGAAGTTGATACTATTCTTAAGACATGTGAAAATCATATCAAACACTTCAAATATAAGCGAGATTTGTGGGGACAAAGAGACGAAAAGTAAAAAAGTATTTTATCAAGAAACCGGAAGTAGTCGTTTTGACTACCGACGGGGTCAATATTCTTTTGACATTTTGAAAGAGACTTAATAAACTAGTAGAAGTTTCAATTTACAAGAAAAAGTTTGAAATTTACAATTATTTCAATCACTTCCGGTGACGACAGGAAGTGACGGTCGACATGCTCAACACCCTATTGCATGCTTACAAACAGAGATTGATCATCCCTGAATATTTGATGAACCTATCTTTTACCCTTTCCAAGAAAAATGCTGGACAAAATCTCGTTTGAGGAACAGAAAATCCGCCATATTTTCCTACCGGAAGTGAATTTTGGAAAAACAAAAATAACCACAGCAAAGTCATTTCATAAGACATTATTCCTGAAAATTTCAAGAAAATCTATCCAAGCCATCTCTGAGAAATCACTCGAAGAAATCGTCATTTTTTTTCAAATACTTCCGGTATAGAGCGGAAGTGACGGACGAAAAAATTGAAAGTATGCGTACAATGGCCTAACGCTAGTTGATCAACCCTACAAGTTTCAAGCATCTATATATTTTCGTTATTGAGAAACTGAAAAAACAAAGTTTGAATTTGTCCACCCCCTATCTCACGACCGGAAGTAAATTTTCGAAAAATATTTGACGTTACTCTAGACATTTATAGTGTCTACAATATATGTTAAATACAAGTCAAACACTTGTTTAGTAAACGAGATTTAAGGCATTGAAAAAGGAGAATTTGAAAAGTTTTTCCTTAATTACCGGAAGTCGACGTTTCCACTTCCGGTGGGGTCAACGGTTTCCAATACTCCAAAAGATACCTGATAAAGTGGTATAGGTTTCGATTCAACAACTACAACTTTAATTTTTCGATTTTTTTTATCACTTCCGGTGACGACAGGAAGTGACGGCGGACGTGCTTAACCCAATTCGGCTCGCCTACTCCTTAAGGTCTATCATTCCTGTAAGTTTGGTATCTTAATCTTTTACCGTTTCTGAGATCTCGCGCGGACAAAATATTTTTGAAAAAAAACGGAAATCGGACATATCTGACGAACGGAAGTGAATTTCAAAAAAATGAAAAAAACGTCTGGAGGTATTTATATTTTCTATCATCCCTGAAAATTTCAAGAAAATCCATCCAGCCATCTCTGAGAAATCTTCAGTGAAAAAAAAAAGAATAATAATAAACAGTAGAATCACTATAAGGTCTTCCGTCTGGAACGGAAGACCTTAATAAGAATAATAAGAAACGGAGCAAAAACAATGTCTCCGACACTTTGTGTTCGGAGACATAATAATAACGAGCTATAACTGTGTTGGGATGCCAACACAAATGTCTCCGAACACCTCCCCATGTCAGAAATGCTTTTTGATGCCAGATGTGCACGCAGGATCCTCAAAAAACCCTAGAAAGTAAATTTGGTTGAAATCCGACGGACTTGATTTTTGGCCGCCATTTTCTTCAATGGCCGCCATTTTGAAACATTTGAAAATTGATTGGAAGGAAATACTGAAGCTAGAAATGAATTGTTGACCCTCAATTTACCCCAGAACCCATATGTTGTAAATATTTTAACACTTTCAAATATTTCGGTATATGGCGGCCATTTTGAAAATGCGGCTGAAAAAAAATTTTGATGGTGGAAATGGACTCGGGGTCACCATATTACCCTAAAAATATAATTTGGTTGAAATCCGACAACCTTGAGTTTTTGACGTTTTTTGGCCGCCATCTTGAAACGGCAGCCATTTTGAAAATTTGAAAAGTTCAATGCACCCCTCATCATGACCCCCTATCAGCTCACAAAGTTTGAAGTGGATCGGTCGAAGCACTTTCATATAATCGAGTGGTTCTTGAGAAGAAGATTTTTAAAGTTTTATCCCCGGGGGCCATGATTTGAACAAACTTGAATCTGCACTATGTCAGAAAGTTTTCATGTAAAAATCAGCTTTTCTGGCTTAGTGGTTCTTGAGAAGAAGATTTTTAAAGTTTTTCCATATATATTTGTGTCTAAAACTTTGATCCCCCCCCTTGGGGCCCCATCTTATCCCCGGGGGCCATGATTTGAACAAACTTGAATCTGCACTATGTCAGGAAGCTTTCATGTAAATCTCAGCTGGCTTAGTGGTTCTTGAGAAGAAGATTTTTAAAGTTTTTCCCTATATATTTGTATGTAAAACTTTGATCCCCTATTGTGGCCCCATCCAACCCCAGGGGCCCATGATTTGAACAAACTTGAATCTGCATTATGTCAGGAAGCTTTCATGTAAATCTCAGCTTTTTTGGCTTAGTGGTTCTTGAGAAGAAGATTTTTAAAGTTTTTCCCCATATATTTGTGTGCAAAACTTTGATCCCCCCTTGGGGCCCCATCCTATCCCCGGGGGTCATGATTTGAACAAACTTGAATCTGCACTATGTCAGGAAGCTTTCATGTAAATCTCAGCTGGCTTAGTGGTTCTTGAGAAGAAGATTTTTAAAGTTTTTCCCCATATATTTGTGTGCAAAACTTTGATCCCCCCTTGGGGCCCCATCCTATCCCCGGGGGTCATGATTTGAACAAACTTGAATCTGCACTATGTCAGGAAGCTTTCATGTAAATCTCAGCTGGCTTAGTGGTTCTTGAGAAGAAGATTTTTAAAGTTTTTCCCTATATATTTGTATGTAAAACTTTGATCCCCTATTGTGGCCCCATCCAACCCCAGGGGCCCATGATTTGAACAAACTTGAATCTGCATTATGTCAGGAAGCTTTCATGTAAATCTCAGCTTTTTTGGCTTAGTGGTTCTTGAGAAGAAGATTTTTAAAGTTTTTCCCCATATATTTGTGTGCAAAACTTTGATCCCCCCTTGGGGCCCCATCCTATCCCCGGGGGTCATGATTTGAACAAACTTGAATCTGCACTATGTCAGGAAGTTTTCATGTAAAAATCAGCTTTTCTGACTCAGTGGTTCTTGAGAAGATTTTTAAAGATTTTTCCTATATATTTGTATGTAAAACTTTGATCCCCTATTGTGGCCCCATCCAACCCCCGGGGCCCATGATTTGAACAAATTTGAATCTGCATTATGTCAGGAAGCTTTCATGTAAATCTCAGCTTTTCTGGCTTAGTGGTTCTTGAGAAGAAGATTTTTAAAGTTTTTCCCTATATATTTGTATGTAAAACTTTGATCCCAGACGGACAGACAGACAGACGGACGCCGGACAAAATGTGATCAGAATAGCTCACTTGAACCTTCGGTTCAGGTGAGTTAAAAATAAAATCCTCCCACCCACCCCATTTTTTTGTGACCCGGGATGATAATCTACTAATCAAGTTGAATTGGCCTAAATGTACATCATGAATAATACTTTTCTCTGCCTCTTTTTCAAAAAGAGCTTGATTACTGTTAAGGTAGCTCATTACACCAAACTTTTATTTAATGCCTCGATAAAATACCTCTTATGAAGTATGATTTCACCATCGAAAGAGTGATACGAGCTCTCAAAATATTTTATATGAATTTTTTGCGATTTATCCCGGAATGATAAACAAAAAGCTCATGGGCCACATCGCTCACCTGAGTCACCATGGTTCATATTTAAAGATTTTTCCTATATATTCGCATGTAAATCTTTGATCCCTAGTGGCCCCAACCTACTCCTCGGGACCATGATTTTTACAAACCTGAATCTGCACTATGTCATAAAGCTTTCATGTAAATGTAAACTTCCCTGGCCCAGTGATTTTTCAGAAGAAGATTTTTAATGACTTTCCCTATATATTTATTTGTATGTAAAATTTTGACCCCCTACTTTGGCCCCAACATACCACTGGGCACCATGATTTTTACAAACTTGTATCTGCACTATAATGTCAGGAAGTTTTCGTGCAAATATAAACTTTTTCGGCCCAATGGTTCTTAAGGAGAAAAAGTTTCAATATTTTTTTTCTATTTATTAGTTATATAAAACTGTGATCCCCTATTGTGGCCCCATCCTAGCCCCAGAGGTCATGAGTTTAACAAACTTGAATCTGCACTTTGTCAGGATTTAAGCTTTCATGTTAATCTCAGCTTTTCTGGCTCAGTGGTTCTTGAGAAGAAGATTTTTCCTATATATTTGTATGCAAGACTCTGATCCCCAATTGTGGCCCCATCCTACCACCAGGAGACGTGATTTTAACAAACTTGAATCTGCACTATGTCAGGAAGCTTTCATGTACATGTACATTAAATATCAGCTTTTCTGGCTTAGTGGTTCTTGAGAAGAAGATTTTTAAAGATTTTCCCTATATATTTGTATGTAAAACTTATCCCCATTTGTGGCCCCATCCTACCCCCAGGGGACATGATTTTGACAAACTTGAATCTGCACTATGTCAGGAAGCTTTCATATAAATCTTAGCTTTTTTGGCTCAGTAATTCTTGTTGAGAAGATTTTTAAAGATTTTTCCTATATATTTGTATGTACAACTTTGATCCCCTATTGTGGCCCCATCCTACCCCCAGGAGCCATGATTTGAACAAACTTGAATCTGCACTATGTAAGGAAGCTGTCAAGTAAATTACAGCTCTTCTGGTCCAGCGCTTCTTCAGAAGAAGATTTTTAAATGACCCCACCCTATTTTAGCATTTTTGTGATTATCTCCCCTTTGAAGGGAGCATGGCCCTTCATTTGAATAAACTTGAAAGCCCTTCACCCAAGGATACTTTTGGCCAAGTTTGGTTATAATTGGCCCAGTGGTTCTTGAGAAGAAGTCCAAAATGTTAAAAGTTTACAGACAGATGGACAGATGACAGACAGCAGGCGATCAGAAAAGCTCACTTGAGCTTTGTTTGCAATAAGTTACTCTAGGGTCCAAATTTCGCTGTGATTTGATGCATAATATGAATATCTAAGAAAAGATGCCTAAACGACTCGGATAGACGTTCTAATTTTTTAAATAAAGAAATATTTATGAAAATTGGAAACGTTATTTCCTAATATTTTTTAAATCTAGATAAAATCTTCAAAAAATCAGTATATACACCCAGGGGTGCATGAGCCGAGTTGCATGGAATACATTGTAAAGCCAGGAATGATGTGGCATATTTATAATTGTGAAGAACTAATTTCAGTTTTAAACTTTTTGAGTTACTGTCCAGAAACCATATTTGTCTGAAGTTTTCAATCTATATTCGGTCACTGTGACTTTGACCTTTGTTCTCCAAAATCAATAGGGGCCTTGCTTTGCTGGTATCCAACAATATATCCAAGTTTCATTTGATTCAAATTAAAAAATTTCGAGTTATCCTCCGAAAACCAAAATTTTTTGGAATTTTAAATCTATTTTCGGTCACTGTGACCTTGACCTTTGACCTTTTTTCTCCAAAATCAATAGGGGTCTTCCTTACCTGGTACATAACAATATCTTTAAGTATCATGTGATTCGGATTTAAACTTACGGAGTTATCATCTGGAAACCAGATTTTTCTGAAATTTTCATTCTATATTCGGTCACTGTGACCTTGACCTTTGACCTTTTTCTCCAAAATCAATAGGGGTCTTCCTTATCTGGTACCCAACAATATATCAAAGTTTCATTTGATTCAGCTTTAAACTTTCGGAGTTATCATCCGGAAACCAAATTTTTCTGAAATTTTCATTCTATTTTTGGTCACTGTGACCTTGACCTTTGACCTTTTTTCTCCAAAATCAATAGGGGTCTTCCTTACCTGGTACCCAACAATATATCAAAGTTTCATTTGATTCGGATTTAAACTTTCGAAGTTATCATCCGGAAACCAAATTTTTCTGAAATTTTCAATCTATATTCGGTCACTGTGACCTTGACCTTTGACCTTTTTTCTCCAATATCAATAGGGGTCTTTCTTACCTGGTACCCAACAATATATCAAAGTTTCATTTGATTTAGATTTAAACTTTCGGAGTTATCATCCGGAAACCAAATTTTTCTGAAATTTTCATTCTATTTTCGGTCACTGTGACCTTGACCTTTGATCTTTTTCCTCCAAAATCAATAGGAGTCTTCCTTACCTGGTACCCAACAATATATCAAAGTTTCATTTGATTAGATTGTAAAAAACTTTTTGAGTTATCATCCGGAAACCAATTGTTGACGCCCAACCACCCACCCGCCCGCATCACCAAACCAATAGCATAGTTCAACTTCGTTGCAACTCGGCTAAAAAACATGTCAGTTAGAAAAAAGATATATCAGAGCTATATATTTTAAAGAGAAATTGAAACAAGAGGTACTGTGAGCAATGCTCACTAAGAATACCCCCCACTTACCCCAATCTCCCAAAGGGTGTTGGTAATAGTTAAAACTTCAGTATTATGATCCAAAAGGTATCTAGGAACACAGCATCTCCATGTGATGAAAAAAGCCATTAAAGAATTTAAATGGAAACCATATTGCTACTTCGATGTCCAGTGCGCATGACCTTTGACCTTTTGACCCCAAAATCGATAGGGAACATCTTCATCCCATGGGTAGTCCATATGTACGATATGGTGACTGTAGGTGGAAAGGATAACGCTTTAGAACCCGGAAACCATATTGCTACTTCAATGTCCAGTGCACTTGACCTTTGACCTTTTGACCCCAAAATCGATAGGGAACATCTTCATCCCATGGGTAGTCCATATGTACGATATGGTGACTGTAGGTGGAAAGGATAACGCTTTAGAGCCCGGAAACCATATTGCTACTTCAATGTCCAGTGCGCTTGACCTTTGACCTTTTGACCCCAAAATCGATAGGGAACATCTTCATCCCATGGGTAGTCCATATGTATGATATGGTGACTGTAGGTGGAAAGAATAACGCTTTAGAGCCCGGAAACCATATTGCTACTTCGATGTCCAGTGCGCGTGACCTTTTGACCCCAAAATCGATAGGGAACATCTTCATCCCATGGGTAGTCCATATATATGATATGGTGATGGAAGGTGGAAAGGATAATGCTTTAGAGCCCGGAAACCATTGCGTCTACAGACGGACGGACGGACGGACAGACAGACGGACAACCTGATTCCAGTATACCCCCCCCACAACTTGTTGCGGTGTGGGGGGTATAATGAAATAGTCAAAATTTAGAAATATTATGATTTTTCAAATTTGAACAAAGCCCGATCGAAATTATAACAAGAGGCCCATGGGCCACATCACTCACCTGAGTCACCTTGGCTCATATTTAAAGATTTTTCCTATATATTCGCATGTAAAACTTTGATCCCTATTGTGACCCCAACCTACTCCCGGGGGCCATGATTTTTTCAAAATTGAATCTGGACT
>NC_079167.1:46046158-46086158 GCF_947568905.1 Ostrea edulis
AGTTCAACAGAATAATTAAAATAGATAAAATCTTGTTGAAATGACAAATTTTAAATGTCAACAGTTTAAACAAGAGGCCCATGGGCCACACCGCTCACCTGGGCTCATATTTACAGATTTTTTCTACATATTCGCATGTAAAACTTTGACCCCTATTGTGACCCCAACCTACTCCCGGGGGCCATGATTTTTTTCAACAAGAGCAACGCCAACGTGGCATAATACGCCCGTAGATTTTGCTCAAGGAAAACATATTTTAGTGGGATTCATATTTTAGTGAAGTTAGCACTGTCCTCTGTGAGCTAATTCATTATTATGCTTGTAGAAATGGATATCAAGATATAAAGAGGGATAGCCTTAGAATGCGCTACTTCATAAATATGCTAATATACCACACACCTTTGCTTGAAACAGTTAGTGCTAAAGTATAAGTACAGGTACAGTATACTGAAATGCAATATTTAAAACACAAGTCTATAAACTTACTATACCAGATTAGTAACCAAGCCAAATCATCTTGTGGTCAGAATAGTACACTTCACGTGTTCTGTGCACAATTTCTTTGTCCAAGTTATAGAAGAAACTTGAAAAAGAAAAGTATTGGCATTCCTAGCCACAACAGTTTTGTTTGTATCCTGTTACAACCACCTTGACCTTTGACCTTGAGAAACAATAGGCTTCCTCCACTTGGAATAAGGTATATGCGTATTAAATTTGACACTCCTAGCCCCAACAGTTCGGTCTGTATACCTACAAGGTTTTCCTACTAAGTAAACCTATGACCTTGAGCTTTGACCTTGAAAAAAATAGGCATCTTCCTCTCATCATGGTGACCAAATATACCAAGTTATAATATCCAGGAGCTTACGGTTCGGTTTGTATCCTGCCCACAAGGTTTTCCTAATAAGTGATACTACGACCTTGACCTTTGACCTCTGACCTTGAAAAACAAAAGGTACCTTCCTCTCATCATGATGATCAAATATACCAAGTTATAATATCCTGGAGCTTACGGTTCGGTTTGTATCCTGCCCACCCTTTGACCTCTGACCTTGAAAAACAATAGGCACCTTCCTCTCGTCATGATGATCAAATATACCAAGTTATAATATCCTGGAGCTTACGGTTCGGTTTGTATCCTGCCCACAAGGTTTTCCTAAAAAGTGATACTACGACCTTGACCTTTGACCTTGAAAAACAATAGGCATCTTCCTCTCATCATGATGATCAAATGTACCAAGTTGTAAAGTCCTAGGGCTTATGGTTCAGTCTGTATCCTGCCCACAAGGTCCGGACAGACAGACGGACAGACAGACGGACGACACCAAACCATAATACGTCCCGTCTTCGACGGGCGTATAAAAATGAATCTGGACTATGTCAGGAAGCTTTCATGTGAATGTAAACTTTTCTGGCCAAGTGATTTTTCAAAAGAAGATTTTTAATGATTTTTCTTATATATTTGTATGTAAAACTATGATCCCCTATAGCAGTCTTCGACGTTAACCGGTGGCCCGATGTCCGAGGCCAGTGAAATCGGGATCGGGCTTCTAAAAATATTTAACCCAGGAGTCCGGCGGCCCTGTAAATGTTTTATTGTATGTTTTGTATATATTACAAATAAAGCGTGAGATTGACTCAGACTCTGTCATGACTTAGCAGTGAAATTTCGCATCGAAAAATGATCAACCATGCTGCCTTTTCTGAAGTATAGGGAGGCACGGGTACTGGAAGTTATAGTATGTGCATGTATAAAAAATACATGCACATACTATATATTTACATTAACTTCCAGTGCCCGTGTAGGGAGGGGGCTCGTCCATGAAATTCAAAACCTCACAAGCGTATTTCACAATCACAACCATCAGATCCAAATAATAAAAAAAAACAGTCATACAAGGAGAAAAGAACGAAAATTCATGCCCCATTGGACCGAGGGTGGGCCTTTGCTAATTAAGATCTAATTCTGGAGTAAACAAAATGTTTTGTACGTGGTGTTTACAAAACACAGTAGAACATGAGCTGCTGATGTCATCTGCGAGATTAATATGTTGAAAAATAAAATAAGATATAATCCTTTTAATGTCAGTTATTCTCTAACTATGATCATCTTGACCTGTATTTTCCTACAGTAAAACATGCATGTATCTATAGTGTAGAATCAGTCGGCAGCACCTTGCAAATGACAAGTGGTCAAATTAGAAAAAAAAACATTTTGGGCCATTAAAATATTGTTTGGGCTTGCAAAATTATTATACTGGGAGGCCCGAAAGGCCTGAGCTTCACAAAGTTTTTCGTGAAGACTGCTATAGTCACCTCATCTTACCCCCAGGGGCCATGATTATAATAAACTTGAATCTGCATCATGTCAGGAAGCTTTCATGTAAATGTCAACTTTCCTGGTCCAGTAGTTTTTGAGAAGATGATTTTTAAAGATTTATCCTATATATATTTGTATGTAAAACTTTGATCCCCCTTTGTGGCCCCATCCTGCCCTCGAGGGCCATGCTTTTTACAAACTTGAATCTCCACTATGTTAAGAAGCTTTCATGTAAATTTCCACTTTCTTGGCCCAGTAGTTTTTGAGAAGAAGATTTCTAAAGATTTTCCCTAAATATTTGTATGCGAAACTTTGATTCCCCCTTGTGGCCCCATCCTGCCCCCGGGGGCCATGATTTGAACAAACTTGAATCTGCACTATGCCAGGAAGCTTTCATGTAAATTGAAACTTTCCTGGACCAGTAGTTTTTGAGAAGAAGATTTTTAAAGATTTTCCCAATATATTTGTATGTAAAACTTTGATCCCCTATTGTGGCCCCATCCTATCCTCGGGGGCCATGATTTTAAAAAACTTCAATCTGCACTATGTTAGAAAGCTTTCGTGTAAATTTCCACTTTCTTGGCCCAGTAGTTTTTGAGAAGAAGATTTTTAAAGATTTTCCCTATATATTTGTATGCAAAACTTTGATCCCACCTCGTGGCCCCATCCTGCCCCCGGGGACCATGATTTGAACAAACTTGAATCTGCACTATGTCAGGAAGCTTTCATGTAAATATCAGCTTTTCTGGCTCAATGGTTCTTTAGAAGAAGATTTTAAAAATCTTTCCTATATATTTGTATGTAAAACTTTGATCCCCTATTGTGGCCCAATCCTGCCCCCGGGGCCATGATTTGAACAAACTTGAATCTGCACTATGTCAGGAAGCTTTCAAGTAAATTGCAACTTTCCTGGCCCAGTAGTTTTTGAGAAGAAGATTTTTAAAGATTGATCCTATATATATTTGTATGTAAAACTTTGATCCCCCCTTGTGGCTCCATCCTGTCCCCAAGGGCCATGCTTTTTACAAACTTGAATCCCCACTATGTTAAGAAGCTTTCATGTAAATTTCCACTTTCTTGGCCCAGTAGTTTTGAGAAGAAGATTTTTAAAGATTTTCCCTATATATTTGTATGCAAAACCTTGATCCCCCCTTGTGGCCCCATCCTGCCCCCGGGGGCCATGATTCGAACAAACTTGAATCTGCACTATGTCAGGAAGCTTTCATATAAATATCAGCTTTTCTGGCTCTGTGGTTCTTGAGAAGATTTTTAAAAGATTTTCCCCAATATATTTGTATGTAAAACTTTGATCCCCTATTGTGGCCCCATCCAATCCCCCGGGTGCCATGATTTGAACAAACTTGAATCTGCACTATGTCAGGAAGCTTTCATATAAATTTCAGCTTTTCTGGCCCAGTGGTTCTTTAGAAGAAGATTTTTTAATGACCCCACCCTATTTTTGCATTTTGTAATTATCTCCCCTTTGAAAGGACATGGCCCTTCATTTGAAAAAAAAAAACTTGAGAGCCCTTCACCCAAGGATGCTTTTGGCCAAGTTTGGTTGAAATTGGCCCATTGGTTCTGGTCAAAAACATAAAAGGTTTACAGATGGACAGACGGACGGACGACGGACAAAATGTGATCAGAAAAGCCTACTTGAGCATTCGGCTCAGGTGAGCTAAAAACTGTTAATTCATAAATATGAGTAAATTAACTGTGGATATTGGGGAAATCATGTATATTAGACATACAGTAGAAGATATACCAGAATAGGAGTTATTGCCCTTGACAACCTTTTTTTAATTATAAATAATTGATTATCTATGGAAAATGCAAACTTTTTCAATATCAATAGTTTACCAGAACTGTCAAGGGATTGCAACTCTTTCTAAAAGTAAGGATGTTCTCAACTACTATAAACAAAAATGTTATTATTCTATCATATGTATGCAAGATACCCACTTTACTCCAGAAAATGAACCTTTTATAAAAGCTCAATGAGGGGAAACAAGTGTATTTTTAAATCTTTTATGTCAAATTCAAGAGGTGTCTGCATAAAGTCTGTTCAATAACAATTTTGAGTTTAAAATTCATATAGAAAGAAAATATTGTGAAGGTAATTTATTAGCATTAGACATGGCTATTGAAGAAAATAAGGTAACCCTAATAAACATTTATGGTCCAAACAATGACAGCCCTAACTTTTATGACAATGTAGGGGAATTTTTTTTAGAATTCGACAACGAGTATTTCATTTTATGTGGTGATTTCAATCTTGCCTTGAACCCATCACAAGACACTAGCAACTATTGTGGTATTAGTAATCCTAAGGCATCCTAAGGTTTTGGAAATTATGGAAGATCTTTATGAATCTCCTTGATTATTATCGGATATTAAACCCAAATAAAAAAGTTTACACTTGGCACAAAAAAATTCTTTCAAACAAGGTCGCCTCGATTACTTTCTTGTTTCTAAGTCTGGTTAATTTGGTTGAAAACTGTGTTATTAAACCAGGATATAGGTCAGATCATTCCATTATTGTACTTGAGATAAAGTTTAATCCTGGGGTCTTTGGAAATTTAACAACAATTTATTAACAGATAACGTTTTTATTCAAAAAGTATAAGAAACTATCCAGTCAATATGCAGTCAATATTTAGAATTTTCTGATAGCACTGATTTTCAATGCAAAGATGGTATTGATGAGAGTCTATTTTTAGAAGTTCTTATGATGGAAATCAGGGGGGTAACTATTTCTTATTCATCTTATAAAAATAAAGGAAAAAGATAAGACAGAAAAAATATTGTTGCAAGATATTGAATACTTGAAATCAGAATCTGATATTAATTTTGAAAGGTTAGAGGAAAAAAAGGCTGCACTTGAGAATCTAAGGTCATATGATTAGATCCTGTGCTCGTTGGATTGAGGATGGTGAAAAACCGTCTAAATATTATTGCAATTTAGAGTCTCAGAATTTTTTTAATAAATTTAAACTGTAAAAAAAAAAAAAAATTGAGGTGGAAGGTATTGAAACGGTTTATGAACAAGAAGAAATCATGAACAATGTTAGATCATACTACGAGAAGCTGTATACAAGTACAGAGCTTAATTTAGTTAATATAGAGCTGGAAGATTTAATTAACAATTACAATACTCCTAAGCTTGACACTGATACTGCCAAAGGTATGGATAAGGACATATCAGAAAGTGAGGTTCTTGCTGTTCTGACAAAAAATGAAAAATAATAAATCTCCAGGTACTGATGGATATACTGCTGACTTCTTTAAGTTTTTTTGGAAAGACATCAAACTTTTTGTTGTCAAAGCAATTAATTGTATATTTTATGAAAAAGAACTTCCTAAGCTTGACACTGATACTGCCAAAGGTATGGATAAGGACATATCAGAAAGTGAGGTTCTTGCTGTTCTGACAAAAAATGAAAAATAATAAATCTCCATGTAGTGATGGATATACTGCTGACTTCTTTAAGTTTTTTTGGAAAGACATCAAACTTTTTGTTGTCAAAGCAATTAATTGTATATTTTATGAAAAAGAACTTCCTATCTCACAAAGACTAGGAATTATCTCATGTTTGCCAAAAGGGGATAAACCTAGACAATATTTTAAAAATTGGCATCCTATAACCTTATTGAATGTACTATATAAAATTATTTCTGGTTGTCTTAGCAATAGAATTAAAGAAACTTTGGATCATATTATTTCTGAGACACAGTCAGGTTTTTTAAAAGGTAGATATATAGGGGAGAACACCCGTTTTATTTATCATGATATAATAATGTCTTTTACAGAGGTACATAATATTCCTGGTTTATTGGTGCCAATTGACTTTGAGAAAGCTTTTGACTCTATGGCATGGTTCTTCATCTATAAAGTTCTAGAATACTTTGGTTTTTGTGAATACATTATTGAGTGGATTAAGATTTTGAATACAAAGTTTAGAGCCTCTATTTTGCAAAATGGTTTCCTGTCAGAACAATTTGACATACAGAGGGAATGTAGACAAGGTGATCCCGTTGCACCACATCTTTTTATAATTATATGTGCTCACTGTGCTGAAATCCTTGCAATCATGATTAAACAAAATAAAGATATAAAAGGTATAGTCATAAATAACAAGGAACATAGAATATCACAATATGCAGATGATAGCTCATTGACCCTTGATGGCTCTCCTGAATCTTTATTTGCAGCTCTAGAGATCATTGAACTTTTCTCTACTATTTCAGGTCTTAAGATTAATACTTCCAGTGAATTTTTAAGGCCCATTTTGGGTCCGAATTTCGGCCCTTTTCCCTCCTAAAAATTGCCACTTTTTTCCCAATTTAGCTTGCATTTCCCAATAATAAAATTATGCAAGGAAACCGTATTTGAACAAGAGATGTTTGTAAAACACATATGTCCCCCATGGTGCAAAATTGAAAAGGGTTATACACACACATCATTTAATTGATAGTAGTATCATGAATTCAAAATATTGAGCAGACAATATCTTCCTATGTCAAGAGTGAATTGACCATGTGACCTAAAAATCAATAGGGGTCATCTACTCCTTATGCTGTACCAGTGTACCAAGTTTGGTGTCAATCAAGCAAATAATTCTTAAAATATAGGAGACAATATATTACTATGTCCAGTTCAACTATTGACTTTTGACCTCAAAATCAATATGGGTCATCTTCTCCTGAAGATGTACCAGTGTACTAAGTTTGATGTCTATCAAGCAAAAGGGTTCTCAAGATATTGAGCGGACAGTATATTCCAATGTTCAGGTTAACCCTTGACCTTTAAACATGTGACCTCAAAATCAATAGGGATCATCTTCTCCAGAAGATGTATCAGTGTACCAAGTTTGATGTCTGTCAAGCAAAGGGTTCTCTAGACATTGAATGGTCAGTATATTCCTATGCCCAGTTTGACCCTTGACCTTTGACCATATGACCTCAAAATCAATAGGGGTCATCTACTCCTTAGGATGTACCAGTGTGCCAAGTTTGATGTCTTTCAAGCAAAGGGTTCTCAAGATATTGAGCAGACATTATATTCCTATGTCCTGAGTAGATTGACCCTTGACCTTTTGACCTGAAAAACAATAGGGGTCCTCTTCTACTCATAACCAATCCACATATGAAATATCATTATCATCAAGTGAAAGGTTCTCAAGATATTGAGCGGACAACATGTGGTCTACCGACCGACCGACCAACAGGTGCAAACCAATATCCCCCTCTTCTTTGAAGGGGGGCATAAAAAAATAAACATTCGATGTGAATTATATACATTATAAGACTTAACAAAGAGTTATGGGAATGATGATTTGGATAGAATAGTTGAAAATTTTAGAAGGTTAAAGAAAATTAGATGTGTAAAATAAAGATAAATAAATATAATGTTTGATATGATTTTGAAACTTATTTACGATAAAATTGATTTTTTCCAATTTGAATGAAATGTCAACAATTTTTCCCAATTCAGTCAGTAGGACCCTTAATTGTGAAAAATGTAGAAAAATCACTGACTTCAAAAACCAAAATTGTTTGGATTGGTTCAAAAAAAAATTCAGATCTGCAAGTCTTTCACCATACTATATGGAAGTTGAATTGGGGCTCAACAACTTTCAGTCTCCTAGGTATCAATTTTTCTGTTAATCTTTGTGAAATTATTGATATGAATTATGGTATTCAAATTCCAAAAGTTATCGCACTCATTCAACAGTG
Organism: Ostrea edulis; assembly: GCF_947568905.1. NCBI lineage: Eukaryota > Metazoa > Mollusca > Bivalvia > Ostreida > Ostreidae > Ostrea > Ostrea edulis. The sequence goes on from NC_079167.1 coordinate 46,054,215, forward strand.
GAAAAGAAGACTTCTTACCCCTGTTATCAAAACATTACTTATCCCAAAACTTAATCATCTGTTTATTTCAATTCCTACTCCAAAAAAGAAGACTATCATTATTATATAAGGCAATCTTTGAGTCTTATGGAAATCCAAGGTAGACAAAGTACAGAGGAATGTCATAACACAAGACTATCTTTCTGAAGGTTTTTCTCCTTTATTTACATTTGGAACCACATTTTGAATGCAGCATGGTACAGTGAAAACAACACTTATAGGCCGAGAAAAATTTTGAAATATCATTCGGATCATGCTTCATATAATTTCTGTTTGTGTAACAGGAAAGACACAAATCTGAGGGACAACGCTTTGCGGGTATATGTAATTTCAGTACAAGACGTGTACAATTATTAGCACATATTACTTAATTTCAGGAATTCACACATAGATAAAGTAAATGTTGATAGATAAAAAAAATAATGAAATCTGCAACATGAAATGCTCGATGACACCCGAATTAACCTATTTCTGGTGATGATTGGGAACATGAAAATATCAATGTATTAGCAGGTTCTAAGGGTGGTTGCTGTGAGGCAGCCTGTTACTGGCACATATTGTTTTTAATTACAGACTTAAAACTCACATTACTAATTTCATGTGAAAGTTTAGGAAATTTCGCTTTGCAAAATTCATTTTTGTGCTCGGGACATAAATTTCGATAATGACTCACAAGCTATTGATAATTATAGATATCTATAAAGAATTGTGTATGTACCAGTAGTGTGTAATTGTGATGCACTTTTCTCTATAGTATACACCTTCTACACCTGTAGTATTATCGAGATACAGGTACCACATAATAACTGAAATAAGGGGAGAGGGGGGATAATGTCCCCATGACACTACACCGAGTCTCCCTATATGTTCTGAGAAACATATTTCTCAGAACATATAGGGAGACTCGGTGTAGTGTCATGGGGACATTATCCCCCCTCTCCCCTTATTTCAGTTATTATGTGGTACCTGTATCTCGATAATACTACAGGTGTAGAAGGTGTATACTATAGAGAAAAGTGCATCACAATTACATCATCGTTTTAAATGGTGTAGATCTATTTGTATTATCATTTTTAATGGTTTTATCAGTATGTGCAATTATGTGTTCGAAATTAAATACATCAAGAAATTAGTCGGATACCTTTCTCTTTCCTTTTCGTATGCAGATGTAAAATGCAAGAGGTAAATGTAGTCCGGCCGAAAGCTGGATAACTCGTAAACTGGTTCCCCGCTGATTGGTGTTCGAGAGAAGAGAGAAGCTAAGCTAGCCTAGGTCACCTACACGTTTGTCAATGCAGTGTTCTACGTTTGAGTCACAAGCAATAGGGTCGAAAAGTCTCGTTTACTTTCACTTTCGATTTACTACTTCCGGGCAGCAGTCGAAAAATGTCACTTTGTTTTGCGTTGGTTATGCTCAGATGACAAGTGTTAAAATGAACCTACAGCCTATATAGATTCCCTACTTATGCAAAAAGAAGAAGAAGTGGATTTATAGTTGCAGGTAAACAAGTCATAATACTTATATTTTTATAGTTAAATCACCGATTGAGAACTCAGAAGCAGTGAGCTCTACCCACGACCGGGTGATTGATCTAAAACATATTTTACTGAATATTTTCGATAATAAACAGCTGTCAAGTTAAAGGGTTTAGTTTTTTATGAGTTAGAACTAACATTACACGACACAATTATGCAGTATGTTACTTTTGATAAAGGAGACAAACTGAATGCAAAAGGGTTCGGGGGGGGGGGGGGGGTCGGGAAATATATGCAGGTATCTATTTGTACCATGTTTTGTCAATCTCCCTGATTAATAGTTGATCATATAAACTTGTAATAACACATTTTTATGGGATGCTGATAGGGGGGGGGGGGGGGGGGGAGGGGGAGGACACATTTATAAGGCAATCAGTTTCTCATTTTCATTATGTTTTAATTAATAATGATATTGCTATGTTTTTATTGCGACCCTCACGAAAAATGCTACCAATTTGGAAACAAAAAAATTTCAGGCGATTGGGATCACTGAAATAACATGTTTTTACAATATTTACATTAAGAAACATAATGCAGGACCCAGAAAAAGTTTTTGATACACATGTACTTCATTTCTGTATATGTGTTTGTAAAACACTATGCCTCTTGTGACAACAAAGAAATAGTAAACATTCACCCATACATTCAGATCTTAAATTAATTCAATTTAGATTGTGGCATTTGAATTCTTCTTGAAAATGAAAAGTTTGATACAAGATGTTTATTTACTGTTTAATGATGCAGTGTTGGGACAAGAGGGGGTGGGGTTGGTGGTGGTGCCATCCCCCATTTGGTAGTTCATATGTAACAAATATGGGGGATTTGGGTTGCAATTTTGATAATTTTAATTTACACACATACATCTTTTAGGGGGATAGTATAAATTACACTTGCCCCCCCCCCCCCCCCTGCAAATCTTCTTGATCCACCCCTGCAATACTTTTAATGATATTCACTTGATGTCTATGCTTGTTACAGATGCTGTTATATACATCATTTCCTTCAGAAGTATCAATGTGTTGGCGGCTGTTATGAAGAGAATGGGGCCCATTTTAACAACTTCTAGGATGGGCAGTACTTGGGTTCATACCAGTGATCAATTTCTTATGACTCTTATGAAGTTGCACCTAAATCTAAGGGATCTACATTTAGCAGGCCAGAGGGCTCAATGCCGAATTTACCTCTGAAAAAATCGCAATGGATACAACAAACATAACACTGAATTTAACTTTAAAATTGAATAACTAGTCATTATCTGACAGCAACTACATTGTGCAAAATTTGTCACACAGCAAAGGCTATCACTTGTGTAGCATAATTGTTCTGAATTCTATCCAGAATCCACCTCTGATGGTGACATTGTTGATCACTGAGGTGTATTGGAGATGTTGAAGCCATATGATATATGATTCTTGCTAATAAAGGATTTGATATATTTGATAAACTTTAATCAGGAGTGACATTAAACATATCACCTTTTCTTTCATCAAAATCTCATTTCAGTAAGGATGAAGCACAGCTGTTACAAGACCAGGAAGAGTCAAATTCATGTGGAGTGTACAATTGAATAATTAAAAACATCCATATTCTAAATCATATACCTTCACAATACAGACACATATATATATATATATATATATATATGTCCACTAAGATTTTCAACTCTGTGTGACTCTTGTACATTTGCAAATCCTCTACTGAAGGAAATAGCTGATATGAATTCCACAATTTATCAAATCTTACCTTTGGACTGAGATACTATAAATGTACAACTTCTTACTCACATTATTCTGCATTGTCAAGTTGTATTAAATGCATACAAGTAAATGATAAAGTGAACATTTATTTAAGGTTGCTAGTCAAAGAAATTGTTACAATGGTGATTCATGCACATCTTTACACTGATCAATTGTAGCAAAAACAAAATAAAACTAATGGAAGACATTTGAATTTTCACAAGTCTGTCTAGTTGGTTATTGCGGAGAGGGCACAAAGACTCAATCATGTATGCCAAGTATAATTCCCATAATTCATCTCAAAGGATGAGAATCACTTCCATGTTCATTGGTGTTCAAACTATGAAATCACAAGTGGTGCCTGTGAGGTAAAGCTGATGGAAAACTTGATGCCGAATAACTATGTCTCTCTTTGAGCTGCACTCTGAAAATTTTACCAAAACAAGATATATTAAAAAGACTGGCATCCACTATGTCTATATATTCTTTCATAAAAATACCAATACTAGATAATTCTTATTTGGACATTCAACATTTTTTTTATAGCATAATAAAATTTATTTACTTATACTGCTGTCTGATCGAATTTGTAAAGAAAAACTTTATAATTGACATCTGCATTTATCTAGTAAAAATCCCTATATGTTTGTACAGGCATCCTTTGCTGTTGCAGAGAAAGGACATTTTTAAAATGTCTATATTGTCTGGAGATGCATTCATTTTTGGTGAACCTTTATATTTTGGGATCACCTGAATTTACATGTATACAAGTATTCATTACAGAATGAATATCATTTAATATTGATAGCTTGACGAGCATAAAGAGCTCTTGTGAGTTACCTATATTCTGATTGCCTGGGTGGATACATTTCTCTCATTGTCATAGCTTTACGAAGTCCAGACTTAAGATGCTTTATCCAGCTGTGTTGTTTGCCCTTTTATATCTGAAAGATTAACACATTAACATTGTAGTCATTGTCACACAAAACATGTAGATTATGCACACTAAAATGCAAATTGACTACCTGGACTAGTCAATATTTCATAATAGACATATCACGTTCTATCAATTCAGCTGAAATTCAGATAAATCAAAATTCATAAGATATACATGTATTTATATCTACCATCCATGAAATATGTCAGTGGCAGGTTTAAGGGGAGATAGATCTCCACCTCATGAAATCCCTCCCCCCCCCCCACCCCTTATTTGAATCCCTGGGTCTGCAATACTAGTATATATAGAATTGCACACTAAAATGTTTGTTGACTATCTGGATTAGTGATAATTCAGCTGAAATTCAGATAAATAAAAAAAAAATCTTAGATGCCAGTCGCGGATTTAAAGCCCCCCCCCCCCCCACACACACACACACACACATACACTCACGAATTTCTGGATCTGTTCATATATGCAGTTTTACATACCAAATGTATATACTATAATATTATAAATTACTGCATCTACATAGTGGAAACAAAACTGACTCGTGGGATTTCCATATGTCACTGATATGATTGGTGTCAGTAAAAAGTTCTGTCTTTATTTTATAGAAATATTTTTATGAAATAATTTGAATAAATTTCTAAATGAAACTGTAAAACGTTCAAAATCATAGAATAAAATAGGGCTATATATCCATGTTATACACAACAGGAAAAAGTTTTATTCTTTTCTAGTGCTCTTGCGTTTTCACTCGATGCAGATTATTAAGAGGGGGGGGGGGGTTGTTACCACAACACCAATCAAGAATCAGTCTAATCAGAACTACGCAAATATATTGCTGAGATTTGATCGAGGACTTTCGATATCTTGAACGAAACTCGGAGATATAGATGTATGGGTGTATATGATGCAAACGACTGTACAGTGCATATGATGCAGACGACTCTATAATGTAAACATAGCTGTACTTTGTTGGAAAATGTCTCGTATTGACGCTTGGACAACCTTTGTAATAACTCAGAGCTCTATCTAGAACACATATTCTCAACCCAGTTGTTATCCACCGCTCTATCGCTTTTTGTAGTAAGCTCTATGTGGTTTTGAACGTAGCGAGTCTAGTACATTATTGATAATGCCATCCTGACAACTGCCCGGAAGTACGATTTCACGTTATTTCTCGCGAGTCACATGACGAGACTTTCCGACCCTATTGTATCGCTTGGGGTCGAATTTACTATATAAAGAGTACTCCTTTAGGTTATGACTAGATGGTATCCCTCAAAAGCAGGTGACCCACGAGTTACTTGCCCCTGATCATAGATAGAAAGATAAGTCGTACGTCGAATAATTTCGTAAAGAAATGTGTTTACGATAAAGAAGGCAAAGAAAATTGTTGGGATTTTTTTTACTAATTAAGATTACTAATTAAACCCTAATTAGCTGAACTATTAAAACTGTAAGAAATAAATAAAGCAATGAACGCAATATGGAGAGAAATACGATTTGATAGAAAGTATACAGAGTATTATTTAATTAACATAATTAATCAAACCCTAATTCTCTCAGATGTTAAAAACAGTAAGAAATTTGATATAAAAAACTGTAAGGGGCGAGATCAACAGATTGATTTCGGATAAAAATCTAAATTCAAATAGTTAGGGGGGGGGGTGTTAAAACTTCTGTAAGTTTCTCTCATCCGACATCGATTACACATTAGTCGAAAAAGGAGAAAGACAAGTGACTGTTAAAAGTACATGACGATATTACATTTTAATGAACATTTGATAGTTTTAATCTACACTTTCATTTGTGAATAAACAGAAGATAGGGTATACAGAGTTATTTATACGCGTTTGTTCTTACTTGTTAATCGATTATAGTTTAAACACTCATCATATCTAGTTTAGGGGGTCGTTGTGGGGGCGGATAGGGGGGGGGGGGGACGTAAAAACTATGTGAATTTAGTTTTTTTGTCAGACATTGAACTTTCGATCTCGCCCCTAGGAAGTAGATAAAACAGCGAATGCAACATGGAAAAAAAATAATATTTAATAAGAAGTCTTATTAAAAGCAAAACTGATGATATCTAGCGGTGGTCAAAGTAACATATCTTTAGAAATTATTTTTGAAAGTACAGAAGGGTATTTTTGATCAAAAGTTAATCAATACCAGATAAGCTTTGCCACCCAGCGAGCCCTATGCTAGACCTGCCTTTCAGGGATACCAAGTTACTTAATAAGGCTCAACTAGCCCAGGTTCCCGGGAGATCTAAACACCTACTTTTGAGGGATACCAGATAAGCTTTGCCACCCAGCGAGCCCTATGCTAGACCTGCCTTTCAGGGATACCGAGTTAATTATCAAGGCTCAACTAGCCCGGGTTCCCGGGCCCTAAAGTCACCTACTTTTGAGAGATACCAGATAAGCTTTACCACCCAGCGAGCCCTATGCTAGACCTGCCTTTCAGGGATACCGAGTTAATTATCAAGGCTCAACTAGCCCGGGTAACCGGGCGATCTAAACACCTACTTTTGAGGGATACCAGATAACCTTTACCACCCTGCGAGCCCTATGCTAGACCTGCCTTTCAGGGATACCGAGTTAATTATCAAGGCTCAACTAGCAGAGGTAACCGGGCGATCTAAACACTTACTTTTGAGGGATACCAGATAAGCTTTACCACCCAGCGAGCCCTATGCTAGACCTGCCTTTCAGGGATACCGAGTTAATTATCAAGGCTCAACTAGCCCGGGTAACCGGGCCCTAAAGTCACCTACTTTTGAGGGATACCAGATAAGCTTTACCATCCAGCGAGCCCTATGCTAGACCTGCCTTTCAGGGATACCAAGTTAATTATCAAGGCTCAACTAGCCCGGGTAACCGGGCGATCTAAACACCTACTTTTGAGGGATACCAGATAAGCTTTACCACCCAGCGAGCCCTATGCTAGACCTGCCTTTCAGGGATACCAAGTTAATTATCAAGGCTCAACTAGCCCGGGTAACCGGGCGATCTAAACACCTACTTTTGAGGGATACCAGATAACCTTTACCACCCTGCGAGCCCTATGCTAGACCTGCCTTTCAGGGATACCGAGTTAATTATCAAGGCTCAACTAGCCCGGGTAACCGGGCGATCTAAACACTTACTTTTGAGGGATACCAGATAAGCTTTACCACCCAGCGAGCCCTATGCTAGACCTGCCTTTCAGGGATACCGAGTTAATTATCAAGGCTCAACTAGCCCGGGTAACCGGGCCCTAAAGTCACCTACTTTTGAGGGATACCAGATAAGCTTTACCATCCAGCGAGCCCTATGCTAGACCTGCCTTTCAGGGATACCAAGTTAATTATCAAGGCTCAACTAGCCCGGGTAACCGGGCGATCTAAACACCTACTTTTGAGGGATACCAGATAAGCTTTACCATCCAGCGAGCCCTATGCTAGACCTGCCTTTCAGGGATACCAAGTTAATTATCAAGGCTCAACTAGCCCGGGTAACCGAGCGATCTAAACACCTACTTTTGAGGGATACCAGATAACCTTTACCACCCTGCGAGCCCTATGCTAGACCTGCCTTTCAGGGATACCGAGTTAATTATCAAGGCTCAACTAGCCCGGGTAACCGGGCGATCTAAACACTTACTTTTGAGGGATACCAGATAAGCTTTACCACCCAGCGAGCCCTATGCTAGACCTGCCTTTCAGGGATACCGAGTTAATTATCAAGGCTCAACTAGCCCGGGTAACCGGGCCCTAAAGTCACCTACTTTTGAGGGATACCAGATAAGCTTTACCATCCAGCGAGCCCTATGCTAGACCTGCCTTTCAGGGATACCAAGTTAATTATCAAGGCTCAACTAGCCCGGGTAACCGGGCGATCTAAACACCTACTTTTGAGGGATACCAGATAAGCTTTACCATCCAGCGAGCCCTATGCTAGACCTGCCTTTCAGGGATACCAAGTTAATTATCAAGGCTCAACTAGCCCGGGTAACCGAGCGATCTAAACACCTACTTTTGAGGGATACCAGATAACCTTTACCACCCTGCGAGCCCTATGCTAGACCTGCCTTTCAGGGATACCGAGTTAATTATCAAGGCTCAACTAGCCCGGGTAACCGGGCGATCTAAACACTTACTTTTGAGGGATACCAGATAAGCTTTACCACCCAGCGAGCCCTATGCTAGACCTGCCTTTCAGGGATACCGAGTTAATTATCAAGGCTCAACTAGCCCGGGTAACCGGGCCCTAAAGTCACCTACTTTTGAGGGATACCAGATAAGCTTTACCATCCAGCGAGAACTATGCTAGACCTGCCTTTCAGGGATACCAAGTTAATTATCAAGGCTCAACTAGCCCGGGTAACCGGGCGATCTAAACACCTACTTTTGAGGGATACCAGATAAGCTTTACCACCCAGCGAGCCCTATGCTAGACCTGCCTTTCAGGGATACCAAGTTAATTATCAAGGCTCAACTAGCCCGGGTTCCCGGGCCCTAAAGTCACCTACTTTTGAGGGATACCAGATAAGCTTTACCACTCAGCGAGCCCTATCCCAGACCTGCCTTTCAGGGATACTAAGTTCATTAATAGGGCTCAACTAGCCCGGGTTCCCGGGCAATCTAAACACCTACTTTTGAGGGATACCAGATAAGCTTTACCACCCAGCGAGCCCTATGCTAGACCTGCCTTTCAAGGATACCAAGTTAATTATCAAGGCTCAACTAGCCCGGGTTCTTGGGCCCTAAAATCACCTACTTTTGAGGGATACCAGATAAGCTTTACCACCCAGCGAGCCCTATGCTAGACCTGCCTTTCAGGGATTCCGAGTTAATTATCAAGACTCAACTAGCCCGGGTAACCGGGCCCTAAAGTCACCTACTTTTGAGGGATACCAGATAAGCTTTACCATCCAGCGAGCCCTATGCTAGACCTGCCTTTCAGGGATACCAAGTTAATTATCAAGGCTCAACTAGCCCGGGTAACCGGGCGATCTAAACACCTACTTTTGAGGGATACCAGATAAGCTTTACCACCCAGCGAGACCTATGCTAGACCTGCCTTTCAGGGATACCAAGTTAATTATCAAGGCTCAACTAGCCCGGGTAACCGGGCGATCTAGACACCTACTTTTGAGGGATACCAGATAAGCTTTACCACCCAGCGAGCCCTATGCTAGACCTGCCTTTCAGGGATACCAAGTTAATTATCAAGGATCAACTAGCCCGGGTTCCTGAGCCCTAAAATCACCTACTTTTGAGGGATACCAGATAAGCTTTACCACCCAGCGAGCCCTATGCTAGACCTGCCTTTCAGGGATACCGAGTTAATTATCAAGGCTCAACTAGCCCGGGTAACCGGGCCCTAAAGTCACCTACTTTTGAGGGATACCAGATAAGCTTTACCATCCAGCGAGCCCTATGCTAGACCTGCCTTTCAGGGATACCAAGTTAATTATCAAGGCTCAACTAGCCCGGGTAACCGGGCGATCTAAACACCTACTTTTGAGGGATACCAGATAAGCTTTACCATCCAGCGAGCCCTATGCTAGACCTGCCTTTCAGGGATACCAAGTTAATTATCAAGGCTCAACTAGCCCGGGTAACCGAGCGATCTAAACACCTACTTTTGAGGGATACCAGATAACCTTTACCACCCTGCGAGCCCTATGCTAGACCTGCCTTTCAGGGATACCGAGTTAATTATCAAGGCTCAACTAGCCCGGGTAACCGGGCGATCTAAACACTTACTTTTGAGGGATACCAGATAAGCTTTACCACCCAGCGAGCCCTATGCTAGACCTGCCTTTCAGGGATACCGAGTTAATTATCAAGGCTCAACTAGCCCGGGTTCCCGGGCCCTAAAGTCACCTACTTTTGAGGGATACCAGATAAGCTTTACCACTCAGCGAGCCCTATCCCAGACCTGCCTTTCAGGGATACTAAGTTCATTAATAGGGCTCAACTAGCCCGGGTTCCCGGGCAATCTAAACACCTACTTTTGAGGGATACCAGATAAGCTTTACCACCCAGCGAGCCCTATGCTAGACCTGCCTTTCAAGGATACCAAGTTAATTATCAAGGCTCAACTAGCCCGGGTTCTTGGGCCCTAAAATCACCTACTTTTGAGGGATACCAGATAAGCTTTACCACCCAGCGAGCCCTATGCTAGACCTGCCTTTCAGGGATTCCGAGTTAATTATCAAGACTCAACTAGCCCGGGTAACCGGGCCCTAAAGTCACCTACTTTTGAGGGATACCAGATAAGCTTTACCATCCAGCGAGCCCTATGCTAGACCTGCCTTTCAGGGATACCAAGTTAATTATCAAGGCTCAACTAGCCCGGGTAACCGGGCGATCTAAACACCTACTTTTGAGGGATACCAGATAAGCTTTACCACCCAGCGAGACCTATGCTAGACCTGCCTTTCAGGGATACCAAGTTAATTATCAAGGCTCAACTAGCCCGGGTAACCGGGCGATCTAGACACCTACTTTTGAGGGATACCAGATAAGCTTTACCACCCAGCGAGCCCTATGCTAGACCTGCCTTTCAGGGATACCAAGTTAATTATCAAGGATCAACTAGCCCGGGTTCCTGAGCCCTAAAATCACCTACTTTTGAGGGATACCAGATAAGCTTTACCACCCAGCGAGCCCTATGCTAGACCTGCCTTTCAGGGATACCGAGTTAATTATCAAGGCTCAACTAGCCCGGGTTCCCGGGCCCTAAAGTCACGTACTTTTGAGGGATACCAGATAAGCTTTACCACCCAGCGAGCCCTATGCTAGACCTGCCTTTCAGGGATACCGAGTTAATTATCAAGGCTCAACTAGCCCGGGTAACCAGGCCTTAAAGTCACCTACTTTTGAGGGATACCAGATAAGCTTTACCACCCAGCGAGACCTATGCTAGACCTGCCTTTCAGGGATACCAAGTTAATTATCAAGGCTCAACTAGCCCGGGTAACCGGGCGATCTAAACACCTACTTTTGAGGGATACCAGATAAGCTTTACCACCCAGCGAGACCTATGCTAGACCTGCCTTTCAGGGATACCAAGTTAATTATCAAGGCTCAACTAGCCCGGGTTCCCGGGCCCTAAAGTCACCTACTTTTGAGAGATACCAGATAAGCTTTACCACCCAGCGAGCCCTATGCTAGACCTGCCTTTCAGGGATACCGAGTTAATTATCAAGGCTCAACTAGCCCGGGTAACCGGGCGATCTAAACACCTACTTTTGAGGGATACCAGATAACCTTTACCACCCTGCGAGCCCTATGCTAGACCTGCCTTTCAGGGATACCGAGTTAATTATCAAGGCTCAACTAGCAGAGGTAACCGGGCGATCTAAACACTTACTTTTGAGGGATACCAGATAAGCTTTACCACCCAGCGAGCCCTATGCTAGACCTGCCTTTCAGGGATACCGAGTTAATTATCAAGGCTCAACTAGCCCGGGTAACCGGGCCCTAAAGTCACCTACTTTTGAGGGATACCAGATAAGCTTTACCATCCAGCGAGCCCTATGCTAGACCTGCCTTTCAGGGATACCAAGTTAATTATCAAGGCTCAACTAGCCCGGGTAACCGGGCGATCTAAACACCTACTTTTGAGGGATACCAGATAAGCTTTACCACCCAGCGAGCCCTATGCTAGACCTGCCTTTCAGGGATACCAAGTTAATTATCAAGGCTCAACTAGCCCGGGTAACCGGGCGATCTAAACACCTACTTTTGAGGGATACCAGATAACCTTTACCACCCTGCGAGCCCTATGCTAGACCTGCCTTTCAGGGATACCGAGTTAATTATCAAGGCTCAACTAGCCCGGGTAACCGGGCGATCTAAACACTTACTTTTGAGGGATACCAGATAAGCTTTACCACCCAGCGAGCCCTATGCTAGACCTGCCTTTCAGGGATACCGAGTTAATTATCAAGGCTCAACTAGCCCGGGTAACCGGGCCCTAAAGTCACCTACTTTTGAGGGATACCAGATAAGCTTTACCATCCAGCGAACCCTATGCTAGACCTGCCTTTCAGGGATACCAAGTTAATTATCAAGGCTCAACTAGCCCGGGTAACCGGGCGATCTAAACACCTACTTTTGAGGGATACCAGATAAGCTTTACCATCCAGCGAGCCCTATGCTAGACCTGCCTTTCAGGGATACCAAGTTAATTATCAAGGCTCAACTAGCCCGGGTAACCGAGCGATCTAAACACCTACTTTTGAGGGATACCAGATAACCTTTACCACCCTGCGAGCCCTATGCTAGACCTGCCTTTCAGGGATACCGAGTTAATTATCAAGGCTCAACTAGCCCGGGTAACCGGGCGATCTAAACACTTACTTTTGAGGGATACCAGATAAGCTTTACCACCCAGCGAGCCCTATGCTAGACCTGCCTTTCAGGGATACCGAGTTAATTATCAAGGCTCAACTAGCCCGGGTAACCGGGCCCTAAAGTCACCTACTTTTGAGGGATACCAGATAAGCTTTACCATCCAGCGAGAACTATGCTAGACCTGCCTTTCAGGGATACCAAGTTAATTATCAAGGCTCAACTAGCCCGGGTAACCGGGCGATCTAAACACCTACTTTTGAGGGATACCAGATAAGCTTTACCACCCAGCGAGCCCTATGCTAGACCTGCCTTTCAGGGATACCAAGTTAATTATCAAGGCTCAACTAGCCCGGGTTCCCGGGCCCTAAAGTCACCTACTTTTGAGGGATACCAGATAAGCTTTACCACTCAGCGAGCCCTATCCCAGACCTGCCTTTCAGGGATACTAAGTTCATTAATAGGGCTCAACTAGCCCGGGTTCCCGGGCAATCTAAACACCTACTTTTGAGGGATACCAGATAAGCTTTACCACCCAGCGAGCCCTATGCTAGACCTGCCTTTCAAGGATACCAAGTTAATTATCAAGGCTCAACTAGCCCGGGTTCTTGGGCCCTAAAATCACCTACTTTTGAGGGATACCAGATAAGCTTTACCACCCAGCGAGCCCTATGCTAGACCTGCCTTTCAGGGATTCCGAGTTAATTATCAAGACTCAACTAGCCCGGTAACCGGGCCCTAAAGTCACCTACTTTTGAGGGATACCAGATAAGCTTTACCATCCAGCGAGCCCTATGCTAGACCTGCCTTTCAGGGATACCAAGTTAATTATCAAGGCTCAACTAGCCCGGGTAACCGGGCGATCTAAACACCTACTTTTGAGGGATACCAGATAAGCTTTACCACCCAGCGAGACCTATGCTAGACCTGCCTTTCAGGGATACCAAGTTAATTATCAAGGATCAACTAACCCGGGTTCCCGGGCAATCTAAACACCTACTTTTGAGGGATACCAGATAAGCTTTACCACCCAGCGAGCCCTATGCTAGACCTGCCTTTCAGGGATACCGAGTTAATTATCAAGGCTCAACTAGCCCGGGTTCCCGGGCCCTAAAGTCACCTACTTTTGAGGGATACCAGATAAGCTTTACCACCCAGCGAGCCCTATGCTAGACCTGCCTTTCAGGGATACCGAGTTAATTATCAAGGCTCAACTAGCCCGGGTAACCAGGCCTTAAAATCACCTACTTTTGAGGGATACCAGATAAGCTTTACCACCCAGCGATACCTATGCTAGACCTGCCTTTCAGGGATACCAAGTTAATTATCAAGGCTCAACTAGCCCGGGTAACCGGGCGATCTAAACACCTACTTTTGAGGGATACCAGATAAGCTTTACCACCCAGCGAGCCCTATGCTAGACCTGCCTTTCAGGGATACCGAGTTAATTATCAAGGCTCAACTAGCCCGGGTAACCGGGCCCTAAAGTCACCTACTTTTGAGGGATACCAGATAAGCTTTACCATCCAGCGAGAACTATGCTAGACCTGCCTTTCAGGGATACCAAGTTAATTATCAAGGCTCAACTAGCCCGGGTAACCGGGCGATCTAAACACCTACTTTTGAGGGATACCAGATAAGCTTTACCACCCAGCGAGCCCTATGCTAGACCTGCCTTTCAGGGATACCAAGTTAATTATCAAGGCTCAACTAGCCCGGGTTCCCGGGCCCTAAAGTCACCTACTTTTGAGGGATACCAGATAAGCTTTACCACTCAGCGAGCCCTATCCCAGACCTGCCTTTCAGGGATACTAAGTTAATTATCAAGGCTCAACTAGCCCGGGTTCTTGGGCCCTAAAATCACCTACTTTTGAGGGATACCAGATAAGCTTTACCACCCAGCGAGACCTATGCTAGACCTGCCTTTCAGGGATTCCGAGTTAATTATCAATACTCAACTAGCCCGGGTAACCGGGCCCTAAAGTCACCTACTTTTGAGGGATACCAGATAAGCTTTACCATCCAGCGAGCCCTATGCTAGACCTGCCTTTCAGGGATACCAAGTTAATTATCAAGGCTCAACTAGCCCGGGTAACCAGGCCTTAAAGTCACCTACTTTTGAGGGATACCAGATAAGCTTTACCACCCAGCGAGACCTATGCTAGACCTGCCTTTCAGGGATACCAAGTTAATTATCAAGGATCAACTAGCCCGGGTTCCTGAGCCCTAAAATCACCTACTTTTGAGGGATACCAGATAAGCTTTACCACCCTGCGAGCCCTATGCTAGACCTGCCTTTCAGGGATACCGAGTTAATTATCAAGGCTCAACTAGCCCGGGTTCCCGTGCCCTAAAGTCACCTACTTTTGAGGGATACCAGATAAGCTTTACCACCCAGCGATCCCTATGCTAGACCTGCCTTTCAGGGATACCGAGTTAATTATCAAGGCTCAACTAGCCCGGGTAACCAGGCCTTAAAGTCACCTACTTTTGAGGGATACCAGATAAGCTTTACCACCCAGCAAGCCCTATGCTAGACCTGCCTTTCAGGGATACCGAGTTAATTATCAAGGCTCAACTAGCCCGGGTTCCCGGGCCCTAAAGTCACCTACTTTTGAGGGATACCAGATAAGCTTTACCACCCAGCGAGCCCTATGCTAGACCTGCCTTTCAGGGATACCGAGTTAATTATCAAGGCTCAACTAGCCCGGGTAACCGGTCGATCTAAACACCTACTTTTGAGGGATACCAGATAAGCTTTACCCTAATTATGGTGTTCTTAAACCTAACCCTAGTTGCCCGCCTAATTAAAATATCAAGTCCCGTGGGTAGAGTAATTAAGGTGTGGGCACGGCGTGGGTGTTAGATCCTGCGGAAATCGCCAAGTTTTAACGTGTCCCAACCCCCGGGACGCTAGGGGTTTTTTTGGACAAAGTTATGGCAAAATCCCTAAAAAGGCGAAAAATGCCCTTAAAAAGGATTAGATAAAACTAACTAGGGGTTGAATAGGGGGTCAAAATTAAGGGCTAACCCTGTGGGAAGGGATAGCCCAGCACCCCTAGAAATATGGCTCCAAGGGACCCAGGAACGAGGATGGTCTGAGGGGTATAACCAACTTACCCTATAATAATGTCTAAGTACAAAAGTACTTCATTTTTTTGGGTTAATAGTATGTTTTTCTTTTTCCTTGGATTTTTACCCTGGTCCGAGGGACAATGGTTGAAAACCTACCCTCCCAAAATTGCAGCCCGATCCCCAACTTGGGGGCTGGGGATGGACTTGAAGTTTTTTTTTTTGAAGCCAAGACTGGTCCTAACATCTCATATCGGTGGCCAGTTCGAACCTTTTTTCAACCCCCACCCCGGGTGCTAAGCGCCCCCTCAGAGATTTTTTCTGGGTGGGGTAATAAAGAGTGGACCCTGCCCTACGGATCTGGCAAGTTTCGCGCCTGAAATCAGCCTGGAAAGGGGATAGGATGATGTTTTACTAAGGTAGCCACTTGCCCTTAAAGTGGAGGGCTCGCTCTAAAAGGGTTTTTTTCAGGGTTGTGCCCCTTTAGAAAAGGGGGTTAGACCCCTTCTTTCGACCCCAAAGGACCCCCAACATTTCAGATCGGCTCCTAAAAGGATATTACAGAAGAAGTCAAAGGCGACGGGTGACACTCCAGTTACTTCCCGGAGGCCTTGGGGAGTGGTCTTGGCCCCTAGCCCCTATTTTCAACCATGGGGCAATAGAGTGGGGCCAGGTCATGTTTGGGTGCTAAGGGGTCTTCGGTAGCCCCAAAGACTTGGGCTCAGTGAAGAATCAAAGTCGCCGACTCGCCCCAAAAGGGTGGGGCTAGGGTGGGGGTCAGACAGATCCTTTGCCCTTGACCCAGGCACCTGATTTTTGGGTCCCGAATTTCACAATCCTTTCTATGTTGGCCCTGTAAAGGGCAACAAGATCCCTCAACGGATCTTGGAGATAGCGTCTTTCAAAAATTGCCCATTTTCACCAGTTTAACCATTGGGGGACTTCAGTCCTGACCCCATATCTCCGCTACCCTGTACGACGCTGTTCTTTTGGGATCTCATAGGGGAGGTTTGGGGTCCCATCTCACGTGAATGTCGATTCCCTAGCACTAAGGCTTCTAGGACTTCCGGCCCTTCAAAAAAGTAGAAAAAAGTGAAAAAATCGACTTGGGCCCCACTTGACCCCTGATTTCAAGGGGCTAAATTTCCCCCGTGGGAGTCGAGGGCTGTCCCTTAAGAGGTTCCTCGCGAAAATTGGAACCCTCCAACCCCCTCGACCTTAGGGCAACGACTCTTAGAAAAAAGGTCGAAAATGGAAACATGGGGTCCATTGGGGAGTTGTTGTCAACAAACCTTTTGAGGATAGACAATGCCTCTCTAGGATTGGGTAAAACATAGATGGGGCTCAAACGCACTCAAAAATGACCCAAAATTCGAAGGTTACCATATGGGCCCTTCGACCCCAAGGGGCAACAGACCCCATGAGGGGCGACTACCATCCCTATTAAGGGTCCTCCGGTAATTTGAGCTCTCTAGCCCCATCAGTTCCGGACCCGCGAAAAAATGATTTTGAGGTGATGACCGGGAAGGGACAAAATTCCGACTTTTCAAAAAAAGGGGGCTCACTGGCCCCGGACCTGTTGGGGTCGTGTCCCCGAAGGGCCCTTCAGCTCATACTAGACCCGGAAGCCCAAACACCCCCAAAAAGTTATTCAAAAAGGAATATCACTCGTGCGAACAATGCTTGCATGGGGCTAATTGGCCCCATGGGGTCCGAGAGGCACCCCATGGAAGGGGCCTCGAACCGATTGGGGGCCCATTGCCCCATCCGTTCCAGAGCACCAAACCTTAAAAGAAAAGGAGTACTCCCCATGGGATTCCCGATGACCGGAGGGGCCATGCCACCCCATGAGGATTTCGGATCGCCCCCTTCCGAGGGTCCCACAATAGTTTGGGGCCACCCTCTTAAAAGGGTCATGTCAGGTAACATTTATGGCCCTTAGCCCCAAATGGATCCCACGTGGGCACAGAGTTGGGCCCCACTAATCTTCAAAACAAATAGGGTTAGGTCTGACCCCATCATGAGGGGCTTGACCAGTGGTTAAAAAATTCTAGCCCCACCCATGGGGACTGATGACCCCAAGGGGACCCATTTGCCCCACAGGGACCGAGAACGGACCTCTCTTAAGCCCCATCCTAAATTGGGGCCCGCTAGCCCATCGATCCCAGCGCTGCACGTCTACCAGTGAAGGGTGACCCATTTTTCAACTCCGTCCACAAGGGGCAAACTGGCCCCAGAACCCTCGAAGGTGACCCCTCTCAAGGTCTCTCCCGAACTTTGAGTCTTCTGGTCCCACAAGTTTGGCAGTGACCCCTCTTTTAAAAAGGCTGTTATTCAGGTAGCGAAAATGGCCCTAAAAGGTAGTCAAAATGGCACTTAAACAAAAACGTAAACAATCCCAGAAGTTTGAGAGTGAGCCATTTTTTCAGATTGCGGATCTTCCGGTAGCCAAAACGGCTATTAAAAAACGTTTAAAATCCCCAACTTTCGATTGGTCATATCTCAGGACCGAAAGTACCTAGGAACCCCATTTTTTGGCCCTCGATCCCTCGAAGGGTTCTTGGTTGATCCCCGGAAGAATAGATCCCTAAAAGGGCCGGCAATAGTTTGGGGCCACCCTCTTCAAAGGGTCATGCCGGGATAAGGTTTTTAGCTCTTTGCCCAAACTCGACCCCATGGGGCCATACAGTTGGGCCCAATAATATTAGCCCCTTAAAAAATATGGGGCTGACCCCATCAAGTGGGGCTCAGTCAGCAGTCTAAAAATTCTTAACCACCCTTTGGTGACCCCTGACCCCAAGGGGGCAAATTTGCCCCACAAGATTAGGGAACGGACCCCTCTTATCCCCCAGTCCCAAATGGGGTCCTCTAGCCCCATCGACCCCAGAGCTACAAGTCCTCGAGTAAAGGGTGTCACCCTGAAACACTTGGGTCCCAAGGGGGCAAATGAGCCCCATGGGGCTCCAAGCCGCTCTCCTTGAATGCCCCTGCCCAAATTTGGGTCCCCTAGCTCCACCCACTCTCGAGCCCCATAACTTGCAAAGAGGGTCGAAATCGGCAAAGTGGGGCTCTGTTGGAGGGTTTATATCTCGGGACAGGAAGTAGCTAGGGATCCCATTTTTTGGCCCTGAACCCCATGAAGGGGTTCTGTCGACACCCTGAAGAACAGGTCCTTTGAGGGGCCGGCAAAAGTTTGGAGTCACCCTCTTAAAAGGGTCATGTCGGGGTAGGGTTTTTAGCCCTTTGCCCCAAATCGACCTCATGGGGCAATGCAGTGGGGCCCCATGATATTAGCCACTCAAAAAATTGGGGGCTGACTCCATCAAATGGGGCTGAGTCGGCAGTCTAAAAGTTCTTAACCCCCCTTTGGGGACCCCTGACCCGAAGGGGAAAAATTTGCCCCCACGGGTGCCTAGACCGAACCCCTCTTAAGCCCCATCCCAAATTAGGGTCCCCTAGCCCAATCAACTTTAGAGCTAGAAGTCCTCCAGTAAAGGGTGTCACTAAAAAAACATTGGCCTTAAGGGGGCAAATGAACCCCAGGGGGCTCAAAGACGTTCCCTTTGAAGGCCCCTGCCTAAATTTGGGTCCCCTAGCCCCATCCAATCTCGAGCCCCAACACTTCGAAATCGGCAAAAGGGGGCAAATTTCTAGTCTCATATCTCGGGACCGGAAGTACCTAGGGACTCAATTTTTTTTAGCCCTGGACCCCTCGAAGGACTTTCTGTCGACACCCGGAAGGGCAGGACCAAAAGGGGGCTTTACAATAGTTTGAGGTCATCCTCTTCAAAGGGTCATGCCGGGGTAGGGTTTTTAGCCCTTTGCCCCAAATCGACCCCAAGTGGGCACAGAGTGGGGCCCCACTAGTTCTGGAAACGAATAGGGTTAGGTCTGGCCCCATCATGAGGGGCTCGACCAGTGGTTAAAAAATTCTGGGAACTGCTGACCCCAAGGGGGCCAATTTACCCAACAGGGGCCGAGAACGGACCCTTCTTACGCCCCATTCCAAATTGGGGTGCTCTAGCCCCATCGACCCCAGAGCTACACGTTTTCCAGTAAAGGGTGACCTTTCTAAAACTTCTGCCTCGTTGGGGCAAACTGGCCCCAGGGGGCTCGAGAGAGACAACACGGAAGGCCCCTCCCTAATCTTGAGTCCTCTGGCCCCACCCATTTGGCAGTGACGGGTCTTTGAAAAAAGCCATAATTCCGGTAGCCAAACCTGCCCTTAAAAGTAACCAAAATTGCCCTTAAAATGTAAAATTCTCCATTTCTCCAATGGGCCATAATTCGGTACCGGAAGTACCTAGGGACCCCATCTTCTCAAAAACTGACCCCAAATGGGGCCCTCTGATGACTCAGCGAAGGCCAGGCCTCATGAGGGGGCCAGAGTGGATTGGCATGACAACTTTAGAAAGGTAGGGTCGTGATAGGTGTTTTGCCCCTTAGGACCCCATGGGGCAACAGAGTGGGGCCAGTCCTTTTGCCACTCGGGAAAAGTCCGGTCTGGCCCCATCAACTTCGGCCCAGTCGGAATTCAAAAAATGTTGGCCCCACTTTTAAGGACCCCTGACCCCAAAAGGGCCGATTTGTCCCAAAGCGACCGAGAACGGACCCCTTTTAGGCCCCATCCCAAATTGGGGTCCTCTAGCCCCATCGACCCCAGACCTACAAGTCCTCCAGTAAAGGGTGTCACCCACTTTGGCCCCACTGGGGCAAATAAGTTCCATGGGGCTCCAAGGCGCTCATCACGAAGGCCCCTCCCCAAATTTGGGTCCCCTAGCCCCACCCATTCTCGAGCCCCAAAACTTGCAAAAAGGGTCGAAATCGGCCAAGGGGGCTCTCTTTGAGGGCTCATATCTCGGTACCGGAAATACCTAGGGACCCCAGTTTTTAATCCTGGACCCCACGAAGGGTCTTCGGACGACCACTATAAGGGCAGGTTCTTAAATGGTCTCACAATAGTTTGGGGTCACCCTCTTAAAAGGGTCATGTCGGAGTAGGGTTTTTCTTATGTATAGCAACCATTGGTGTAGCACCAATCATCGGGGAACCAGTTTAGGTTGAGACCCAATCGGAATTCCTTGAATGTCTCGCGCACTATCATTCTCTCAACAAAGGGGGCGTTACGCAAGCTTCTCTTACCAGAGGTGGCGTTACGCAAGCGTCGCTTATACCTCTGTCAACGTTTGGAATCACGTGATAATATAATCACAGGATATAAACAATTATTCTCGTTTCCTTTCCCTTTAAAAGTAGCGCACAGAACACTGGGTAGAGAATGGCGCACTATGTCGAGTGCACGAGACATTCGAGGCGTTCCGATTGGGTTGGGACCTAGGTAAACTGGTATCCTGTTAATCTCGCTTCTCTCGTGTGAAGCACCAATCAGTAGGGAACCAGTTTAGGACCTAAGGTAGTCTCGTGCAACCAGACGCTCGGCTGTCTCCAGAAATCTCCGACGAGCAGAGATTTTCGTTGCAGATTTGCCGAGACAGCCGAGTGTCTGGTTGAACGAGACTAGACCTAGGTCGGGTATGACGTAACAATGGAAGCCGGGAGCGGTATGACGTAGGAATGCAAAAGCGTACAAACTCCCCGTCGAGGCCTCACTGCGTCACCTATGTATAGACATCTCCTATGTGACGCAGTACAATATACAGATTTGTATATTGTGAGTCCGCGATTATCACGCGGGCAAATAACACTAAAGAAGTAGTTCGTAGTTAAAGCTTGAAAATATTGACATTAAGAGCATATATATAAAAGTATGGATTTTATTTTAAATATAAAATGATCAAAAGATCATTAAAGAGAAGGGAGACTGTTCAAATTATAGTGTAAAGTAATAAACTTGTTGTTTACGTTCTTGATTTGAACTATTTACGTTTGACGTTATGGTTCTTTTTTCGTCATTCTACAGTGACGTCACACAGTATACAATCGCTATCCCATAATGCCTAACTGGAAGAATTTGGTTTGTGAGCAAACGAACTCTGGCGGAAGTTTGAAGAGCGATATGACGTTAAGTCGAGCATGACGTAACAATGGGAGTTATTAGCTTTACGTCGGGAAAATAACGTTAAAAAAATTGAAATAGCAGAGAACACAATGACGTAACAATTGCAGTAATATGTGATATAGGTGTAATGGTATTTTGTAGTATGGGTGGTGGTATGTGGAGTATGGGCAGTGTAATAGTATGTGGTGTATAGGTTGTAGTTGATAGTGTATGGGTGGTATACACCACATACACCACATACCACCACCCATACAATCACCTATATCACCTCCTATACATACATGGTACCACTGGCACACTTATTATTAACACCTTTAAATACTACGCCGACTTGATCGATTTTTCCCTTGTCATTGCTACGTCATAGCGCTCTTGGCTTTCTCAATTTTTTCTGCGTTATCATTACAACATAGCGCTCCCAACTTCTATTGTTACGTCATATCCGACTTGACGTCACAGGTCTCTTGTATTTTTATATCATACCCTAAACTGGTTCCCCGCTGATTTGCAAGAGAAGCGAGGTCAACAGGGTACCATTTCATATCATACCCGACCTAGTTCATCCCAATCGTAACTACTCGGCTATTTCCGCAACCGCAAATGAACCTCATATGTGGATCGACGCCATCATAGTCTATTACCATGTGTACAGAAATGCAACTATGACGTCACAGGCGTACGTTACAATATGAAACGCGAGCTTTCAAATGCATTTAAGATATCATACATGTCTAAGGTATTCTACCACTATTATTTTTTACTTTTATGTTTATGTATTGGAGTGAATAAGACGTTAATGATACCAAAACTGAATCTCTGGTGAAAATATAAATAATACATTATACAAGGATTCGGTTTTGGCCTTTTAACCTAATCCACAGGCGCGCTTCCGGCGAAGAAATGCATCAATTTTATGCAATTCTTGCGCCGATCCACGTCCGAGTCTTTTTACCGGTTACGGAAAAAGGCGAGCGCGTGATCCGATTGAGTCCATCCTAATCCTACGTCATTGACATTTTACGTTATAGCGCTAATGGCTTATATTGTTACATCATCACTTGACCTTTGACCCACCTATCAATGCTGTTTATACTTACAAGGAATGTGATATTGCAGAAAAGAAGGATCAATTATATGCGTAACTCTCAATTAGATTTTTCACCCAAGATTTATAATAAATCATTTCTTTTTATGGTAATGTTGGTATATCAGTAACAATTCTGATTACATATACATGTAGTTGCAATGTCTCAAGCTCTCTCAATGCAATGATACATGCTTTTGCCCAAAATATGATGATATATCTTGAGTATATATTTAAATACAGATAAAAATATTATTATCTTACCTTCACTCAGTGGACTTATTGATTAAACTGCAAAATCAAAATAAATGAGGAGCCTTTCTTTTATACTGCAGTCGGAGAGAGAGGGGGAGAAAAAGAAAGGGAGAGAGAGAGGGATGAATAGAGAGATAAAGAGGTGAGAATGAGAGAGAGATAAAGAGGAGAGGGTAGTGAGTGAAGGGAGAGAGGGGAAGGGTGGTACAGAGAGAGGAGGAAGAAGACAGGAGACATGGAGAGAGAGGAGGAGGAAGGGTGGGGAGAGAGAGGGGCAAGAGAGAAAGGGAAAGACAGGCATGGAGGCATTGAGTAGGGAGAGATAGATTAGACCGAGAGTGAGTGAGAGGAAAGGTGGGAGGAGGTAGACAGACAAGAGAGCGAGAGAAAGAAAGACAAGAGAGCGAGAGAAAGAAAAACAGTAACAACTAACACCCAATATAATATGTGCACACATTCATTTACAAACTATCATAGCTGATGAGCTTAATCAGTCTATCAAAAATTAAAATTCCGTACTAAATGTTGTTTTAATTTGATCTAGTCAATGCAACATGGTGATTATTTCATAACGTTTAAGGATGTCCATGGAGATTTTTTTATCATTACAGTGTAGCGTCATTTCCATTACAGTACGAAGTGTTTCTCATTTACTAGTATTATACATCTTAGTTACATAGTAATAACTATGCTAGGCGCGAAATACGTTATTGTAATAGCTTCATTTGTGCACAATAGTCCCCAAAGGCAGCTTAGCAAAACACCATAGGAATTGGCTTAGCTGTCCAAGGATTACTAACTCCGTATCTCTAAAAGGCAGATCTTATGAATCGATCTTTGTATAGGAAATCAAAAATACTATCCTTAAAAGGCAGATTAGTACCGTAGCCTACAAATCGTACTACACTCGTCGTTATGCGTTGCTGATTAACTCAGTATCCCTGAAAGGCAGGTTTGCCATAGGGCTCGCTGGGTGGCAAAGCTTATCTGGTATCCCTCAAAAGTAGGTGTTTAGATCGCCCGAGAACCCGGGCTAGTTAAGCCCTATTAATAAACTTGGTATCCCTGAAAGGCAGGTCTAGCATAGGGCTCGCTGGGTGGTAAAGCTTATCTGGTATCCCTCAAAAGTAGGTGACTGTAGCGCCTGGGAACTTGGGCTAGTTGAGCGTCGATAATTAACTCGGTATCCCTAAATGGCAGGTCTGATATAGGGCTCGTTGGGCGACAAAGCTTATCTGATATCCCTCAAAAGTAGGTGACTTTAGCGCCCGGGAACTTGGGCTAGTTGAGCGTCGATAATTAAATCGGTATCCCTGAAAGGCAGGTCTGATAAAGGGCTCGTTGGGTGGCAAAGCTTATCTGGTATCCCTCAAAGGTAGGTAACTTTAGCGCCTGGGAACTTGGGCTAGTTGAGCATCGATAATTTAGTCGGTATCCCTGAAAGGCAGGTCTGATATAGGGCTCGCTGGGTGGCAAAGCTTATCTGGTATCCCTCAAAAGTAGGTGACTGTAGCGTCTGGGAACTTGGGCTAGTTGAGCGTCGATAATTAACTCGGTATCCCTAAATGGCAGGTCTGATATAGGGCTCGTTGGGCGGCAAAGCTTATCTGGTATCCCTCAAAAGTAGGTGTTTAGATCACCCGGGAACCCAGGCTTGTTGAGCCCTATCAATTAACTTGGTATCCCTCAACGGCAGGGTTAGCATAGGTCTCGCTTGGTGGCAAAGCGTATCTGGTATCCCTCAAAAGTAGGTAACTTTAGCGCCTGGGAACTTGGGCTAGTTGAGCCTTGATAATTAACTCGGTATCTCTGAAAGGCAGGTCAGATATAGGGCTCGCTGAGTGACAAAGCTTATCTGGTATCCCTCAAAAGTAGGTGACTTTAGCGCCCGGGAACTTGGGCTAGTTGAGCATCGATAATTAAGTCGGTATCCCTGAAAGGCAGGTCTGATATAGGGCTCGCTGGGTGGTAAAGCTTATCTGGTATCCCTCAAAAGTAGGTGTTTAGATCGCCCGGTTACCCGGGCTAGTTGAGCCTTGATGATTAACTTGGTATCCCTGAAAGGCAGGTCTAGCATAGGTCTCGCTGTGTGGTAAAGCTTATCTGGTATCCCTCAAAAGTAGGTGTTTAAATCACCAGGGAACCTGGGCTAGTTGAGCCTTGATAATTAACTCGGTATCCCTGAAAGGCAGGTCTAGCATAGGGCTCGCTGGGTGGTAAAGCTTATCTGGTATCCCTCAAAAGTAGGTGTTTAGATCGCCCGGTTACCCGGGCTAGTTGAGCCTTGATAATTAACTTGGTATCCCTGAAAGGCAGGTCTAGCATAGGGCTCGCTGGGTGGTAAAGCTTATCTGGTATCCCTCAAAAGTAGGTGACTTTAGGGCCCGGGAACCCGGGCTAGTTGACCCTTGATAATTAACTCGGTATCCCTGAAAGGCAGGTCTAGCATAGGGCTCGCTGGGTGGTAAAGCTTATCTGGTATCCCTCAAAAGTAGGTGTTTAGATCTCCCGGGAACCCGGGCTAGTTGAGCCTTGATAATTAACTCGGTATCCCTGAAAGGCAGGTCTAGCATAGGGCTCGCTGGGTGGTAAAGCTTATCTGGTATCCCTCAAAAGTAGGTGACTTTAAGGCCTGGTTACCCGGGCTAGTTGACCCTTGATAATTAACTCGGTATCCCTGAAAGGCAGGTCTAGCATAGGGCTCGCTGGGTGGTAAAGCTTATCTGGTATCCCTCAAAAGTAGGTGTTTAGATCTCCCGGGAACCCGGGCTAGTTGAGCCTTGATAATTAATTCGGTATCCCTGAAAGGCAGGTCTAGCATAGGGCTCGCTGGGTGGTAAAGCTTATCTGGTATCCCTCAAAAGTAAGTGTTTAGATCGCCCGGGAACCCGGGCTAGTTGAGCCCTATTAATGAACTTAGTATCCCTGAAAGGCAGGTCTGGGATAGGGCTCGCTGGGTGCTAAAGCTTATCTGGTATCCCTCAAAAGTAGGTGTTTAGATCGCCCGGGAACCCGGGCTAGTTGAGCCCTATTAATAAACTTGGTATCCCTGAAAGGCAGGTCTAGCATAGGGCTCGCTGGGTGGTAAAGCTTATGTGGTATCCCTCAAAAGTAGGTGACTTTAGGGCCCGGGAACCCGGGCTAGTTGACCCTTGATAATTAACTCGGTATCCCTGAAAGGCAGGTCTAGCATAGGGCTCGCTGGGTGGTAAAGCTTATCTGGTATCCCTCAAAAGTAGGTGACTTTAGGGCCCGGGAACCCGGGCTAGTTTACCCTCGATAATTAACTCGGTATCCCTGAAAGGCAGGTCTAGCATAGGGCTCGCTGGGTGGTAAAGCTTATCTGGTATCCCTCAAAAGTAGGTGATTTTAGGGCTCAGGAACCCGGACTAGTTGATCCTTGATAATTAACTTGGTATCCCTGAAAGGCAGGTCTAGCATAGGGATCGCTGGGTGGTAAAGCTTATCTGGTATCCCTCAAAAGTAGGTGACTTTAGGGCCCGGTTACCCGGGCTAGTTGAGCCTTGATAATTAACTCGGTATCCCTGAAAGGCAGGTCTAGCATAGGGCTCGCTGGGTGGTAAAGCTTATCTGGTATCCCTCAAAAGTAAGTGTTTAGATCGCCCGGTTACCCGGGCTAGTTGAGTCTTGATAATTAACTCGGTATCCCTGAAAGGCAGGTGTAGCATAGGGCTCGCTGGGTGGTAAAGCTTATCTGGTATCCCTCAAAAGTAAGTGTTTAGATCGCCCGGTTACCCAGGCTAGTTGAGCCTTGATAATTAACTCGGTATCCCTGAAAGGCAGGTCTAGCATAGGGCTCGCAGGGTGGTAAAGGTTATCTGGTATCCCTCAAAAGTAGGTGTTTAGATCGCCCGGTTACCCGGGCTAGTTGAGCCTTGATAATTAACTTGGTATCCCTGAAAGGCAGGTCTAGCATAGGGCTCGCTGGGTGGTAAAGCTTATCTGGTTTCTCTCAAAAGTAGGTGACTTTTGGGCCCGGGAACCCGGGCTAGTTGAGCCTTGATAATTAACTCGGTATCCCTGAAAGGCAGGTCTAGCATAGGGCTCGCTGAGTGGCAAAGCTTATCTGGTATCCCTCAAAAGTAGGTGTTTAGATCTCCCGGGAACCTGGGCTAGTTGAGCCTTATTAAGTAACTTGGTATCCCTGAAAGGCAGGGCTAGCATAGGCCTGGCTGGGTGGCAAAGCTTATCTGGTATCCCTCAAAAGTAGGTGTATATATCGCCCTGGATCTTGAGTTAGTTTGGTCTTAATAATTAACTCGATATCCAAAAGCAGGTTTTGAGGAATGGTCTTTTTAGTGAGTTATAATGTTGAATGAAAGTTTTGAGTTGATTTTGTGTACTGAATGAGGGGGGGGGGGGGGGTAATTAAAATAATTTCTATGATTAACTTTTGATCAAAAATACCCTTCTGTACTTTCAAAAATAATTTCTAAAGATATGTTACTTTGACCACCGCTAGATATCATCAGTTTTGCTTTTAATAAGACTTCTTATTAAATATTATTTTTTTCCATGTTGCATTCGCTGATTTATCTACTTCCTAGGGGCGAGATCGAAAGTTCAATGTCTGACAAAAAAACTAAATTCACATAGTTTTTACGTCCCCCCCCCCCCCTATCCGCCCCCACAACGACCCCCTAAACTAGATATGATGAGTGTTTAAACTATAATCGATTAACAAGTAAGAACAAACGCGTATAAATAACTCTGTATACCCTATCTTCTGTTTATTCACAAATGAAAGTGTAGATTAAAACTATCAAATGTTCATTAAAATGTAATATCGTCATGTACTTTTAACAGTCACTTGTCTTTCTCCTTTTTCGACTAATGTGTAATCGATGTCGGATGAGAGAAACTTACAGAAGTTTTAACACCCCCCCCCCCCCTAACTATTTGAATTTAGATTTTTATCCGAAATCAATCTGTTGATCTCGCCCCTTACAGTTTTTTATATCAAATTTCTTACTGTTTTTAACATCTGAGAGAATTAGGGTTTGATTAATTATGTTAATTAAATAATACTCTGTATACTTTCTATCAAATCGTATTTCTCTCCATATTGCGTTCATTGCTTTATTTATTTCTTACATTTTTAATAGTTCAGCTAATTAGGGTTTAATTAGTAATCTTAATTAGTAAAAAAAATCCCAACAATTTTCTTTGCCTTCTTTATCGTAAACACATTTCTTTACGAAATTATTCGACGTACGACTTATCTTTCTATCTATGATCAGGGGCAAGTAACTCGTGGGTCACCTGCTTTTGAGGGATACCATCTAGTCATAACCTACTCTTTACATAGTAAATTCGACCCCAAGCGATGCAATTGCCTGTGGTTTGAGTGGGAAGTCAAACGGCTTGCGTGACCTAGGCTAGTCTAGGTCCGTTACGTCGAAATACCCAAATGGAAATCAAATGGACCCAAATGGAACTTAATTTTACACAATTATTAATTCTAACAATTTTTTTTAGAAATTGTTTTTAATGAAATGGAAATCTAAATATGTATAAGTCTACAAAGATTAATAATGAGTGTACATATGGAAATAAATAATTTTGATTTGATGCATGAATTAATTATTTGTATTTGAACATTTCATAATATTAGATAAAAAGATATTGTATTTCAAATCAAAGTGTATATAGGTATCATACATGTATATAAAGATGAAGTTGTGAGCAATATATGTAAAATTTATTGTATTTCATATCAAAGTATATATATATTATGACAAAGATTTTGGTTCAATGTCACTATTTTTATTATATATACAAATTGGCAATGAGCTATTCAAGGAAAAGAAATAAAACACAATAAATATTGTTTCTTTCCAAAAATATACAACATATCAAATACTCAGTCAACAAAGACATTGTCATGAATATTATGGAAAAAATAAACACAAATACATCAATAACATAC
The DNA here is from genome assembly GCF_947568905.1 of Ostrea edulis. Classification (NCBI taxonomy): domain Eukaryota; kingdom Metazoa; phylum Mollusca; class Bivalvia; order Ostreida; family Ostreidae; genus Ostrea; species Ostrea edulis. Next base: position 46,083,199 of record NC_079167.1, read on the forward strand.
CCCAATTGTATGGCAGTACCACACCCAATTAAACCCGTCTCACCGGAACAAAGAGGTATTCTATTGTGAATAATAAAGAAAATTGTATAAACTCATTGTCGAAATTACTAAAGAAATATTCCACTGCTATAACGCATTAGAATTGTTATAACTATAAATGAACGTTAGCATATTTATAAAATTAATAAAATGTTAAATGTTACTATAGTAGAATTACATGTATTGATACTGATAATATTTATCCAAAATGAAATATCAAAAGCATTTATAATTTGCTTACCAATATTAACTAGTTCTAATTGTAACGGGGACCGTTACATATGTTCCCCAAACATCCCCCAATTAAAAAGTGATGTCCTTGTGAATCTATAGCAAAAAATCATTTTATTTTAGCCTTTAATTACATGTAGTACGTTCAAAATGGTCATTTCAGTACCAAAAAATGAAAGACAGCGTTGCACGCACATACACGCGCACGCGAGTATGATTCCGAATTTTTGTTGATGTCGTTCAACAGGCATGTGTATCATAGACCCACAGTGTGAATTTCATAACGTTTCCACCAAATACAAGGAAGTTATAGCGATTTTAAAATCGTCCAATCAGAATTCAGCACACGTGCATGCACGTGCTGAGCAGTAATTCTAACCACAGCAATTTGTAAGGAGTAACAAGACACATCTAAACCATTAATATCAATAGAATTTGATGAAAAACAAAAACGTTATCGTCCTTTAAAAATTGAACATTTAAAAAACGTTGCACGCGCATGCGCGTATGCGTTGGCATTTTTTGTTACACCAATATATAGATACACATATTGTCTACATATGCTGTGAATATCATCTCATTCGCTTCATAAATAAGATAGTTACAAACGTTTTAGTATTATCCAATCAAAATGAAGTGCACGTGCATGCGCCTGCAAATTGGTAATTTTGACCATGTAAATCAGTTAAGGGTCTCAATATCTACCTATGATATGAATTTCAAACCATTTCAATGAACAACAAAAAAGTTAGACTGATTCCCAAGTTAGCGTACAAATTTTGTAATGCGCGTGCAAGCGCATGCATGCGCGTGCTGGCAAAATAACTATTATTTTTCATATGTACAAATGATATACTATCATCCTATTTAGGTTTTATATCGCTTCCTTCAATATTCTGATTTTCCATTTTTTGTACCAAAATTGCAATGCACGTGCGCGCGCGTTCATGCACGTGCAAACAAAATGACTATCACTATGCACATCTACAAACGCTATACTATCATCCTGGAAAGTTTCATATCGATCCCTTTTGTAGTTTCTGAGAACACTACCGGACAAAAAAGTATCGGAGAAAAAGAATAATAATAATAATAATAACTAGAAACTCATTACTAGTAATGAGTAGGTCTTCCGTTAGACCACTTCCGGTAAAGAGCTTTCTATTCCTACGAAAATCATTTAAATGTATCAGAAAATGTGCCTTAACAATGAATGAGAAATGTATTGTCGAATTTTTTATTCCTTTCTCGTAACTTCCGGTGACGACCGGAAGTACTATTCAGATGCGTTTTCCTATAAATGACAGCGACTCTTTACTGTTGATATTCCCTGAAAATTTCACGTCTCTATCTGAAAGAGTTCTCAACAAAAAGAAGTAGACTAGAGAAAGAAAAAGTAGTAGGTTACTACCGACCGGAAGTCAATTTTGAAAAACAAAATTATCAAAACTTTAGAAGTTGATACTTTTATTAAGACATGTGAAAATCATATGAAAGACTTCAAATATAAGCGAGATTTATGGGAACAAAGAGACGAAAAGTAAAAAGATATTTTAAACCACAAACCGGAAGTAGTCGTTTTGACTACCGACAGAGTCAATATTCTTTTGACACTTTGAAAGAGAGTTGATAAATTAGTATAAGTTTCAATTTAAAGGAAAAAGTTTGAAATTTGCCATTCTTTCCATCACTTCCGGTGACGACAGGAAGTGACGGTCGACATGTTCAACCCCCTGCTGCACGCTTACAAACGGAGAATGATCATCCCTGAATATTTGATGAACCTATATTTTACCTTTTCCAAGAAAAATACTGGGCAAAATTCCTTTTGAGAAACAGAAAATCGGCCCTATTTTCCGACCGGAAGTGAATGTTGTAAAAACAAAAATACCTATAGCAAGGTCATTTCATAAGACATTATTCCTGAAAATTTCAAGAAAATCTATCCACCATCTCTGAGAAATCACTCGAAGAAATCGGAAAATCGACATTTTTCAAATACTTCCGGTATAGACCGGAAGTGACGGACGAAAAAATTGAATATATGTGTACCATGGACTAATGTTAGTTGATCAACTCTACAAGTTTCAAGCGTCTATCTATATTCATTATTGAGAAACTGAAAAAACAAGGTTTGAATATGTCCACCCCATATCTCACGACCGGAAGTGAATTTTACAAAAATATTTCAATTTACACTAGACATTTATAATGTCTATAACATATGTAAAATTCAAATCATTAACTTGTTTTATGACCGAGATTTATGGTACTGAAAAATGAGAGAATGAATAGTTTTTCTTTCATATAACCGGAAGTTGGAGATTCAACTTCCGGTGGGGTCAATAGTTTTTGAGAATTAGAACGAGACCTAATAAACCGATATAGGTTTCAATTTGAAAGAAAAAAGTTTGAAATTTATGAATTATTAATCACTTCCGGTGACGACCGGAAGTGACGGCCGACATTCTTACCCCCCTACTGCATCCCTACAAAGTGAGATCTATTAACTCTGAAATTTTGGTGACTCTATCTTTTACTGTTTCTGAGAAAAACGATTGACAACGAAAACAGCTAATAAGCCGTATTTGCCGACCGGAAGTGAATTTTACAAAAATATTTGACATTACTCTAGACATTTATAGTGACTATAATATATGTAAAACTCAACTCATTAACTACTTTCATGA
>NC_079167.1:46091158-46203658 GCF_947568905.1 Ostrea edulis
GCATACACGTGCGCAGGAGTAAGACACAGCAATTTTGTTGATGCTATTCAGTAGACATTTGAACAATATACCTAATATATGAATTTGGTATCGATTGCTTCACTCATAAGAAAGTTATTGGCATTTCAAAATCGTCCAATCAGAATTAAGCGCACGTGCATGCGCGTGCAGGAAAGTGATTTTGACCCTAACAATAAATTGAAAGGTACCAAAGATACCTGAAACCTAAATTTCAAACATATTCATTGCAATCTCAAAATGTTATACACCAATACATAAATTTAGACGTCAAAAATTACAATGCATGCGCATTCACGCGCACGCAATTTTGATTATGGAAAATTTGTTGACACCATTTCATAGACATTCATATCATAGATCCTCAGGGTAAATTTGAATTCATTTCAGTTTTTAATTCAATAGTTATGACCATTTTAGTACCCAAAAAATGAAAGAAAAGATATGCACGTGCATACACACGCACGTGAGTACGACCCAGCATCAATGTTGATGTCATTCAATAGACATTTGATAGATATACTTACAGTATAAATTTCATATTGTTTCCAGCATTGATAAGAAAGTTATGGCGATTTGAAAATCGTCCAATCACAATTTAGCACACGTGCATGCACGTGCCGGATGGTAATTATGACTATACACTTTTGTTAAGAATATCAAGATACATATACAATACAAGTTTGAAAAGATTTTGACAAAAAACAAAAAAGTTATGGTCATTGAAAGAATTGAACCTTCAAAAGACAATGCACGTGCGTGCGCATGCGCGTTTGCAATTTTTATTACATCGATCTGTAGATATTTGAGATGTCTACCTATCCTTTAAATCTCATTAAATTTCCTTAATTGGTATGAATGTTATAAACGGTTTTGTATTATCCAATCAAATTGAAGCACACGTGCATGCGCGTGCAAAATTGAAATTTACGATGCCAAACAGTTAAGGGTCCCATGTTATACCTACGATATAAATATCAAACGATTTCATTGAAAAATAAAAAAGTCAAACTGATTCCAAAGTTTGTCAACAAAAAATCCAATGCACGTGCATGCACATGCATGCATTTTCATGCAAAATGACATTCGTTCCGCACATCTACATATGCTATACTATCATCCTAAAAAGGTTTCATATTGATCCCTTGAGTAGTTTCTGAGAACACTCGTGGACAAAAAAGTCCCAAGAAGAAAGAAAGAATAATAATAATAATAACTAGACACTCATTACTAGTAATGAGTAGGTCTTCCGTTAGACCACTTCCGGTAAAGAGCTTTCTATTCCTACGAAAACCATTTAAATGTATCAGAAAATGTGCCTTAACAATGAATGAGAAATGTATTATCGAATTTTTTACTCCTTTCTCGTAACTTCCGGTGACGACCGGAAGTACTATTCAGATGCGTTTTCCTATAAATGACATCGATTCTTTACTGTCTATTTTCCCTGAAAATTTCACGTCTCTATCTGAAAGAGTTCTCAACAAAAAGAAGTAGACTAAAGAAAGAAAAAGTAGCAGGTTACTACCGACCGGAAGTCAATTTTGAAAAACAAAATTATCAAAACTCTAGAAGTTGATACTTTTATTAAGACGTGAAAATCATATGAAAGACTTCAAATATAAGCGAGATTTATGGGGACAAAGAGACGAAAAGTAAAAAGATATTTTATCAAGAAACCGGAAGTAGTCGTTTTGACCACCGACAGACTCAATATTATTTTGACACTTTGAAAGAGAGTTGATAAACTAGTATAGGTTTGAATTTAAAAGAAAAAGTTTGAAATTTGCGATTCTTTCCATCACTTCCGGTGACGACAGGAAGTGACGGTCGACATGTTCAACCCCCTACTGCACGCTTACAAACGAAGATTGATCATTCCTGAATATATGATGAACCTATATTTTACCTTTTCCAAGAAAAATGCTGGACAAAATTCCTTTTGAGAAACAGAAAATCGGCCCTATTTTCCGACCGGAAGTGAATTTTGTAAAACAAAAATACCTATAGCAAGGTCATTTCATAAGACATTATTCCTGAAAATTTCAAGAAAATATATCCAGCCATCTCTGAGAAATCACTAGAAGAAATTGGAAAATCGACATTTTTTCAAATACTTCCGGTATAGACCGGAAGTGACGGACAAAAAAATTGAATGCATGTGTACAATGGACTAATGCTAGTTGATCAACTCTACAAGTTTCAAACGTCTATCTATATTCATTATTGAGAAACTGAAAAAACAAGGTTTGAATATGTCCACCCCATATCTCACGACCGGAAGTGAATTTTACAAAAATATTTAAATATAATCTAGACAATTATATTGTCTCTAACATACGTAAAATTCAAATCATTAACTTGTTTTATGACCGAGATTTATGGCACTGAAAAATGAGAGAATGAATAATCTTTCTTTGATATAACCGGAAGATGGAGTTTCAACTTCCGGTGGGTCATCATTTTTTGAAATTACAAAAAGACCTAGTAAACCGATATAGGTTTCAATTTGAAAGAAAAAAGTTTGAAATTTATGATTTATCAATCACTTCCGGTGACGACCGGAAGTGACGGTCAACATTCTTAACCCCCTACTGCACGCCTACAAAGTGAGATCTATCAACTCTGAAAATTTGGTGACTCTATCTTTTACCGTTTCTGAGAAAAACGCTGGACAAGATATCTTGTAAAAAGACGAAAATTGGAGATATCTTGCGACCGGAAGTGAATTTTGAAAAAATGAAAAAAATGCCTCGAGGTACCATCGTTGTCTATAACCTGTGAAAGTTTCAGGAAAATCCATCCAACGGTCTAGGAGACGAAAGGGAAAAAAATAATAATAATAATAACTAGACACGATCTCGTTGCGAGCAACGAGTAGGTCTTCCGTCCGATTTGTTGATGCACTCGGAGTTAAAAAAAAAAAAAAAAAGACAAATGAGTCCCAATTTAGTTTCCGACTTTAAGACACTTTAGATATAATCAATTTTTCATATCATAAGCTTCTGAAGCAAAGTTGCGGTGAAATTCGTTTGAAATTCGACTCTCCAGGCGAGCCATAAGGCCCACGGGCCTATTTCTTGATGTCATTTGTTAGCCCTCTATAGACTCAACAACTTTAGTTCTATATGTCTTTACAAAATATTTACCTGTAAAAAGTTATTGAGATCGACCGATATCGACAAAAAATCGACTCTACAGGCGAGCCATTAGGACCATAGGCCTATTTCTTGATATCAATCGATATATCTCGATAAACTGAACAACTTTTGTTCAATATGTCCTTACAAAACATTTACCAGTTACAAGTTTTTGAAATCAACAAAAATCGACTCTACAGGCGAGCCATGAGGCCCACAGACCCATTTTTTGATATTGATCGATAGGTTATGACACATTGAACAACTTTTGTTCAATAATGCTTTTCAAAAAATATGTCATTTTAAAGATATGAGGCGTCAAATATTTACGATTTTGGCCCTTAAAATCTCTAATTACGTAACATATGACCTACTTTTTGATTTGATAAGATCAAGCTCGTTGAGATGAACATTTCCGCTTCTACAACTTATTATAAAATATTAATAGTTTCTGAGATATTCTCAAAAACATTTGGACCCTTCTGAACCCCTAATTTAAAGGGCCAGCCCGTTTTGCTTGATATCGTAAGAAAGGCCTTGTCATTTTAAACATTTTTTGCTCAACAAGTATTTAGAAATTCTTTACCGTTCTCGAGTTATCTCTACAAGAAATATTTAGGGGCCAAACTGTAGCTCCCTAACGGGGCCACATAGGGAAAAAACGAAATGTACATATTGTTTAGATTATCATTCTGAACAACTTTTGTTCAATAATGCTTTTCAAAATATTTGTCGTTTTCAAGATATGAGGCGTCAATTATTTATGATTTTGGCCCTTAAAATCCCTTATTACGTAACATATGACCTACTTTTTGATTTGATAAGAACAAGCTCGTTTAGATGAACATTTCCGCTTCAATGACTTATTACAAAATATTAATAGTTTCTGAGATATTCTCATAAACCTTTGGACCCTTCTGGGCCCCTAATTTAAAGGGTCAGCCCCTTTTGCTTGATATCGTAAGAAAGGTCATGACATTTCAAACATTTTTTGTTCAACAAGTATTTAGAAATTCTTTACCGTTCTCGAGTTATTTCTAGAAGTAATTTTTAGGGGCCAAACTGTAGCTCCCTAACGGGGCCACATAGGGTAAAAACGAAATATGCATATTGTTCAGATCATCATTCTGAACAACTTTTGTTCTTTATTGCTTTTCAAAATATTTGTCGTTTTCGAGATACAAGGGGTCAAAAATTTATGGTTTTGGCCCTTAAAATCCCTTATTACGTAACATATGACCTAAATTTTTATATGAATAGATTTGGATTGTTGAGATGAACATATTTTGTTCTTTGACTTATACCAAAATATTAACGATTTTTGAGATATTTGATCTAGACTTTGAGCCCTTCTAGATCCCTAATTGAAGGGGCTAGCCCCTAAATGTTGATATTTTCGAAAAGATCTCGTAAATGTGCACAACTTTTGTTCTACATGTCTTAACAAAATATTTGCAAGAAAAAAGATATTGGAGATCAATGGTCAAAAATCGCTGAAATCGGCGAACAATTTTGGCATCCATTTTTTCAGGTCCAGGCGAGCGTTTAGGCAAATCGCCTCCGGTAAAATCGAATCCCCCACAAATCTTCTAAAATGTTTACTCTATCTTGTGTAGAAATTTCAAGACTCTAGCTTCAAAACTAACGGAGGAGATGCGTGGACAACAAGGCCCTTCAAAAAGTCACCAAAAAGAGAGATAACTCCTGACCGGAAGTGACGTGAAGCACGAAATTTTGCAAGCAAAGTTTCGTCACCAAAAGACATCTTTCCTGAAAATTTCGTGAAAATCGATCGAGAAATGGCTGAGAAAAACGCGTGTACTACCAAGGAAAATAATAATAATAATAATAATAATGAAGAAGAAGAACGCGAACAATAATAGTAAGGTCTTCCGCAGGAGACGGAAGACCTTAATAATAATAACTAGTACTGATTGTAACGGGGACCGTTACAGATGTTCCCCAAACATTCCCCCATTTAGCAAGTGGTGTCATTTATTTCAGTACAAGTGGTTTTGACCTTTGCAAATTGTGAAACATGTGAATATATAACTATTTCAACAATTTTGTTGATGCTATTCAATAGACATTTGAACAATATACTTACTATATGAATTTGGTATCGATCGCTTCACTCTTAAGAAAGTTATTGGCATTTCAAAATCGTCCAATCAGAATTAAGCGCACGTGCATGCGCGTGCAGGGAAGTGATTTTGAGACTATTAATAAATTGACAGGCCCAAAACATACCTGCAACCTAATTTTCAAACCTATTTATTGCAATCTCAAAATGTTATAGACCAATACTCAAATTTAGACGTCAAAAATTACAATGCACGCGCATTCACGCGCACGAGATTTTGATAATGGAAAATTTGTTGACACCATTTCACAGACATTCATATCATAGATCCTCAGGGTAGATTTGAATTCATTTCCGTTTTTAATTCAATAGTTATGACCATTTTAGTACCCGAAAAATGAAAGAAAAGCTATGCACGTGCATACACGGGCACGTGAGTATGACTCAGCATCAATGTTGATGTCATTCAATAGACATTTGATAGATATACTTACAGTATAAATTTCATATTGTTTCCATCATTTATAAGAAAGTTATGGCGATTTGAAAATCGTCCAATCAGAATCTAGCACACGTGCATGCACGTGCCGGATGGTAATTATGACTGTACACTTTTGTTAAGAATATCAAGATGCATATACAATACAAGTTTGAAAAGATTTTGACAAAAAACAAAAAAGTTAGGGTCATTGAAAGAATTGAACATTCAAAAGACAATGCACGTGCGTGCGCATGCGCGTTTGCAATTTTTATTACATCGATCTGTAGATATTTGACATGTCTACCTATCCTGTAAATATCATTAAATTTCCTTGGTTGGCATGAATGATATAAACGGTTTTGTATTATCCAATCAAATTGAAGCACACGTGCATGCGCGTGCAGAATTGAAATTTTGACGATGCCAAACAATTAAGAGTCCCTTGTTATACCTACGATATAAATAGCAAACGATTTCATCGAAAAATAAAAAAGTTAGACTGATTCCAAAGTTTGTAAACAAAAAATCCAATGCACGTGCATGCACATGCATGCATTTTCAGACAAAATGACATTCGTTCCGCACATCTACATATGCTATACTATCATCCTAAAAAGGTTTCAGATTGATCCCTTGAGTAGTTTCTGAGAACACTCGTGGACAAAAAAGTCCCAAGAAGAAAGAAAGAATAATAATAATAATAAGAAACAGAGTAAAACCAATATGTTCCCAAACTTTGTTTGGGGAACATAATAACTAGTACTTATTGTAACGGGGACCGTTACACATGTTCCCCAAACATTCCCCCATACTCCTTTCTCGAAGAATATTCATAAGCCGCGCGCTGAAATCGAAAACGAGGCTAAGGTCGGTAAACAAAATGTCAGCGTCAGCACGGGGAGGACAGGGCCACGACAAACACTGTTGTGTACCATTATGCACTGGAAATGGGAGATTAAATCCAGAGTTATCATTTCACAAAATACCAAAAGCATCAGAAATGAGGCGAGCATGGATCCAAGCCATCAGAAGAGATCCCGGTCCTCTTTTTACCGTGAGTGATATTGAAGAGGTCTAGACTAAAGTCTAGTCTACTGTCTAGACTGTCTGATCTGCGTTATGCGTATGATATTGTCGTTGTGAATGTGTATTACATGATTACTATTTATTCTTGAATTTCAATCATCCATTAAAATGACTTTCACCATACCAAGTGAGTGTTTATGACCGATGAAAAACTGTAGGTAAAACAATGGACTAGGTCGATCAGCTGACAGCTTGTCCTAGTTACAGTGTACTTCAAAACAAGACGAATTATCAACGATACATATTATTATATGGTCATATGCTAAGAAAAAAATAATAATCATTATTGTCATGATCGAAGATATAAAATTATAAATTAGATGATATGATTTATTTATTTTTTTTAATTAAATTGCAAACTTTGAAATGAGCAAAAATGATCTAGGGCCTATAATGCAAAAGTTAAACACATGATCAAAAATATTCTTTTGGTCAAGTAATCATACAATCATTTCATAATATTTATAGATAAGTGAACAAACCGTAGTTTGCTCTCGCCACTTCAAACCTAGTGATATTAAATGGACACCAGTAAGAACCACATTGAAACCGGGATCTGTACCTTCGATTTTCCATTGGAAGGCAGATTCCAACACTCGACGTCCAATTGTAAAACATCCCATTCCAGAAAAAAGACCAAAGCAGGAGTTTGATGATGAAAGAGAGAGACCCGATGAAACAGATTCTATATCAATGTCAAATGAGGATGGGTAATTTTGATTCATGTGAATTGTCCAATTATAAAAGTTAAAAAATAGGTGATGCCTAGTATTATGATCTGCTGTACACTGCAGTTTTATTTACTTGTACATACATTTGCAATTTTACAAGCAATATCAATGCATAATGTATGTGTGTATCTATCATTAATGTTAATTTAATAAGTTTTTGTGTGAATATACAAGATAATTTAATTGTTACCATATTGATATAGTGCAGTGCACAGATTTATACTTCATTTTGTGTTGTATTAGTTTAATATATTTCAGGATATTGTTCACCAAGTCAAGATATCTATTTATAACATGAATCATTCTCGGAATAGTTAAGCTGTTGCCAAACTGATGACTTTATAATATTCAGTTTGCAATAGTTATCAACTGTTTTGAATGGTTTACCTTACAACTGCTGCTGGACAGTAGGATGCTGGTCATCATTTAATTGTGGGAGGTATGTTTTATTTTAAATGTATTAAATAGAAGCATTACACAGTTTCAGTATGTTTTATTACCTTCATTATAGTTCTCCTCCTCCTGATGAAATGCAGAGAAAGATAGTGAGAATCGAAGAATTAGAGGCTTTGTTACAGAAGAAGGATGAAGAAATAAGGAGTATACAACAAAAGATGGAGATAGAACGATTTGGAATCCAACGTTTTTCAAATGACAATTCAATGATACAATTCTACACAGGTTTTACATCAATGGCTATGTTTTCAGCTTTCTTTGAATATGTCAGACCTACTGCAACCTGTATGAACAGCTATTACTATAAATCCTGTGATAAATCCAATCAGCAGATCACAGTCAGCAAACAAAGAAGCATGCTTTTAATTGATGAGTTGTTCATGTTTGTGTGCAGACTAAAATGTGGTCTTATGGCACAAGATTTAGCAGTCAGGTTCAATTGTCATGTGTCAACAGTTAGTCGCAAGATCATAACATGGGCAAACTTTTTGTATTTCATTTTAGGCAGCATGAATATTTGGTCTAGTAAGGAACAAATTTATGAAAAAATGCCCCAGTCCTTCAAGATGTTTTACCCCTCAACTAGAATCATAATTGACTGTACAGAGATAAAAACCGAGCGCCCATCATCCCTAGCACTAGGATCCAAATGTTATTCAACGTATAAGAGTTCCCACACATGGAAAGGGCTTGTTGGAATTGCTCCTCATGGGGCTCTAACTTTTGTGTCTTCTTTATACACAGGGTGTTTGTCAGATGTTGAAATTACAAAATTATCTGGTCTTATTGATCTTCTAGAAGAAGGCGATTCAATTATGGCAGACAAAGGGTTCGTCTTAAACAAAGTATTAGAAGGGACAGGCATATCTGTCAATACTCCACCATTTCTTCTTAGCCAAGGTCAGTTTTCAAAGCAGGAAGTAGAAGAAACACAAATAATTGCCAAGCTTAGAATACATATTGAACGACATATTCGGAGGGTCAAAGAATACCATCTATTTGATGGTGTCATCCCCTTAAGTATGACAGGTACAATTAATCAGTTATGGACTGTTGCAAACATGTTGACTTTATTTAGAGGTCCTCTTGTTAAAGATTGGTGCAAATGAAAAACACTGAAATTGTAAGTGACATGTGTACATATGACAGTGCATGTATAAGAATACTTCAGATACACGTTACAACATGCATTTTCCCTTTTCTAATTCAGAGGAATGGTATTATGTACATCTATTTATACTTAATCATTACAAGAATTATGATGTATTACTTATACAAAATGTATATTAATTTTAACTTTTGACATTTTCCTTTCAATAAATTCATGTCAAGTGAGGGTTCTTGCACTTCATTTCCCTTTTATGCCCCTGTACTAGAAGATTAGGGGGCTCATAGTGTTTGGTCTGTCTGTCTGTTTATCTGCAAAAACTTTAACCCTGGCCATAACTTGTAAACTTTCATATTTCACATGTACATACCTTGTGACCAGACCTTTGTTTGGTACCAATTTTTTTTATGTCATGACCTTGACATGTAGTTTGTCCTACCTTTGAAAAACTTCAACCTTGGCCAAAACTTTTGAATGCTTAGTAAAAGGGCTTTCATATTTCACATGTGTATTCCTTGTGACATGACTTTTTTGGCACTAGAATTATTTTGCTGCCATATGGGGACATCAGTGTTTCACAAAGATATCTAATTTTTATTTTATTTTTAGTGAAAATTATCATTATTATGAAAATATTCAAAGGTCAGTGAGGTTTAAAAGACAAAGCTTTTATTCAAGAAAGTGATCAAAATAGAATGAATCTATCTTGTTTTTCATGTCTTGCCACTCCTCCTCATCAAACTCGATAACCTCCAAGTGATTTTCATCACAGAGCCACACAAAGAAGTAACACCAGTTTAGACCAGTCACTGCAAGTTGCATCATGACTTGGTAGAAGTAATTATGATTTTTTTTCAGTCTCCACACATCTCCAACTTTAGTCAAGTAGTTGCATTCTGACAAGGGTTTTACAGGGCACTTGATCTCAAGCAAGCCGTAAGGTTGATTCATGGTGGGGTTGTATACCTTCCGATCAGGTGTAGCAGCAAGCCATGGAGCATAAGGGCTAACTACAACTCCACATGGGTATATGTTGACGTTGTTATCTAGTAGCTGCAATTTAAATATAAAATTAAATAAGATTTTGAAATATTGCAATTATCTAAAAGGTGCATTGAACTAAATAGAATGTAAAATGCCTTTGATCTTTTGTATACAACAGTGATGGTATGGGGTTTGATATCAAACTTAAACTTACTCTAACAAAGGCGTCAGCAGCAACTGCCTCAAATGACAACCCATGACGCATGCTCTCTGTAACAACTTTTCTTGTTGTCTTCAGTCTTCCAGTTAGAGGTTCATAGGCTGTGAAAAAGATTGAATGGAAAATGTTGGGATGTTTGAATTTATATACATGAAAGGTGAAGATAACGATCAATGACAATGATCATAACTCCTATAACGAATACCAAATAAAGAGTGGTGGGCAAACACAGACCCATGGATATACCAGAGGTGGGATCAGGTGCTTTAAAAGGAGTAAGCATGAAATTGTAAATATTACTTCATAACGTTGCATGATTTATTATAAATGCCTAACCTGCTCTCCGCTTTACAATATCACCAGCCACTGAAGCAGTAATTCTCTCCCTACGGATTGCGTGCCACTTCGGACTCTCTCCTTGTAGTCGTGTCATCTCCTCAATTTGATGACATTCCTCCTCTGACACAAAAATTGAAGAAAAGCTACCAGTTCTTTTCTCATCCAGAATGATATGAAGTTGTTGTTCCATTAGATTTTCAGCGGGGAGAAGAGGAAATTCACTGGCATCTAAAATATTCAGTACATAATGTGGTGACAATTTCTGTTGCACTGCTAATGGGGATCCTTTTGGAAATTTACCAAATTTTGTCTCTGTATATTCACAGTCACCTTTACCACTCAAATTCACAACTGTAAGCAACAAACAGGTTTGGTCAGCTTCAGAGACTCTAGAACACAGTTCTGAAATTTTTGGAACAACAGAGTTGATGGGATTGTACAGAGTAGATCTCAATCCACGAGGTTGTTGAGGAGATGACTTGGCATTGTATCCATGCACAATCACGTTTTCAGCTGAACTTCCACAAATCTTCTCTCCTCGGGGCACATGCCAAGTCTGGGGAAGGGAAGTCTTCAGAACATCAGATGGAATGAATTTCAGGTTTGCAGATTTCATATGTGCCAGAGTGAATAGGAGACCAGTAACATGACCACAGTGTCCCGACTGTCCAATCGTGCAGGAACAACGGCTACTCTCCACACATGGTCCATCTAACAGAACAATCTACAAATGGGACAATGACAACATAAACAAAACACTTCTCTGAAAATAATTTACTAATTCAGTCAATCAAATAATATTATTATAATATGTACACAAGTAAATATTGTAATATGTTTGATATATTTATCAATAATGGAGTGTGTTATATCTGGCAGGTAGAATCAGTTTTGACATTTATTTCCCCGAATTTTCATAAGCAAATAAAGTTATATTGTGTGTCTACCCCCCCCCCCTTTTTTGTGGTATCAGTATCAGAATGTTGGCTTCAATTTATTTATAATGGATTACAATTTTGAGATAGTGATACCTGCCTGTATAGTACAAAGTGCAATAGGCTATCATATCACAAATAAGTAATTTTCACTTTCATATTTACCTCGATATCATGAGGCGATTCATTCTTGCGCTGGGATCTATGGCATTTCCCCTTCACTACACATCCATTCACAGCATTGTGAGCTAAATTGTTTGAAAATACAAATTTGATGAGTTATTTGATTGATGGTGATTATTCATTAAACATCAGATTTAATGTAAGAATCTGTTTCTTTACGTTCGTCGTGTATTTTTAAAACCAGCTGATTATCAATTCATAGGAAAAGGCAAACGAAGGGTTTCCACTTACTTGTAATGTTAGTCACATATCTCTCGCAGAAATATTTATATCCTTTGGATATTTCCTTTTCTCCAAGGCTTTGGCTATCTCTTTTGACAAATTTCTCAACGAAGCCGAACGTGAGGTCTGGAACGATACTTAAATCGCGCGTAGCAGACGCTTTTTTCGCCTCCATTTTCTATTTTTGTTTTCACTCGATACGACCTTAGCCTCGTTTTGAGTTTGATATACATATTCATTAGATCTCATTAAGAAAGGAGTATTTAGCAAGCGGTGCCATTTATTTCAGTACAAGTGGTTTTGACCATGGCAAACTGTGTAGCATGTGAATATATAACTATTTCATAACGTACAGTCCATTTCATGCTAGTACATATCAGTTATAAAGATCTGAGAATTTTGTGCACGTGCACGTACGTGCATGCACGTGCTGATAAGTAATTTGACCATCTCGATACATTAGAAGTCTTACCATATGAGTACAAGAGAAGTTTCACAACAGTTCAATGAAAATCGAGAAATTAACAACAACTCAAAACTACAAAGATCGAGATCAATGCACGTGCATACACGTGCGCGTGAGTACCACACAACAATTTTGTTGATGCTATTCAATAGGCATTTGAACAATATACTTACTATATGAATTTGGTATCGATCGCTTCACTCTTAAGAAAGTTATTGGGATTTCAAAATCGTCCAATCAGAATTAAGCGCACGTGCATGTGCGTGGAGGGAAGTGATTTTGAGACTATTAATAAATTGAGAGGCCCAAAACATACCTGCAACCTAATTTTCAAACCTTTTCATTGCAATCTCAAAATGTTATAGACCAATACTCAAATTTAGACGTCAAAAATTACAATGCACGCGCATTCACGCGCACGCGATTTTGATAATGGAAAATTTGTTGACACCATTTCACAGACATTCATATCATAGATCCTCAGGGTAAATTTGAATTCATTTCAGTTTTTAATTCAATAGTTATGACCATTTTAGTACCCGAAAAATGAAAGAAAAGCTATGCACGTGCATACACTGGCACGTGAGTATGACTCAGCATCAATGTTGATGTTGTTCAATAGACATTTGATAGATATACTTACAGTATAAATTTCATATTGTTTCCATCATTGATAAGAAAGTTATGGCGATTTGAAAATCGTCCAATCACAATTTAGCACACGTGCATGCACGTGCCGGACGGCAATTATGACTGTACACTTTTGTTAAGAATATCAAGATACATACACAATACAAGTTTGAAAAGATTTTGACAAAAAACAAAAAAGTTATGGTCATTGAAAGAATTGAACCTTCAAAAGACAATGCACGTGCGTGCGCATGCGCATTTGCAATTTTTATTACATCAATCTGTAGATATTTGAGATGTCTACCTATCCTGTAAATATCATTAAATTTCCTTGATTGGCATGAATGTTATAAACGGTTTTGTATTATCCAATCAAATTGAAGAACACGTGCATGCGCGTGTAGAATTGAAATTTTGACGATGCCAAACAGTTAAGGGTCCCATGTTATACCTACGATATAACTAGCAAACGATTTCATTGAAAAATAAAAAAGTTAGACTGATTCCAAAGTTTGTAAACAAAAAATCCAATGCACGTGCATGCACATGCATGCATTTTCAGACAAAATGACATTCGTTCCGCACATCTACATATTCATCCTAAAAAGGTTTCATATTGATCCCTTGAGTAGTTTCTGAGAACACTCGTGGACAAAAAAGTCCCAAGAAGAAAGAAAGAATAATAATAAGAAGAAGAAACAGAGTAAAACCAATATGTTCCCAAACTTTGTTTGGGGAACATAATAACTAGTACTTATTGTAACGGGGACCGTTACACATGTTCCCCAAACATTCCCCCATTTAGCAAGCGGTGCCATTTATTTCAGTACAAGTGGTTTTGACCATGGCAAACTGTGTAGCATGTGAATATATAACTATTTCATAACGTACAGTCCATTTCATGCTAGTACATATCAGTTATAAAGATCTGAGAATATTGTGCACGTGCACGTACGTGCATGCACGTGCTGATAAGTAATTTGACCATCTCGATACATTAGAAGTCTTACCATATGAGTACAAGAGAAGTTTCACAACAGTTCAATGAAAATCGAGAAATTAACAACTCAAAACTACAAAGATCGAGATCAATGCACGTGCATACACGTGCGCATGAGTACCACACAACAATTTTGTTGATGCTATTCAATAGGCATTTGAACAATATACTTACTATATGAATTTGGTATCGATCGCTTCACTCTTAAGAAAGTTATTGGGATTTCAAAATCGTCCAATCAGAATTAAGCGCACGTGCATGTGCGTGGAGGGAAGTGATTTTGAGACTATTAATAAATTGAGAGGCCCAAAACATACCTGCAACCTAATTTTCAAACCTTTTCATTGCAATCTCAAAATGTTATAGACCAATACTCAAATTTAGACGTCAAAAATTACAATGCACGCGCATTCACGCGCACGAGATTTTGATAATGGAAAATTTGTTGACACCATTTCACAGACATTCATATCATAGATCCTCAGGGTAGATTTGAATTCATTTCAGTTTTTAATTCAATAGTTATGACCATTTTAGTACCCAAAAAATGAAAGAAAAGCTATGCACGTGCATACACGGGCACGTGAGTATGACTCAGCATCAATGTTGATCTCATTCAATAGACATTTGATAGATATACTTACAGTATAAATTTCATATTGTTTCCATCATTTATATGAAAGTTATGGCGATTTGAAAATCGTCCAATCACAATTTAGCACACGTGCATGCACGTGCCGGATGGCAATTATGACTGTACACTTTTGTTAAGAATATCAAGATACATATACAAGACAAGCTTGAAAAGATTTTGACAAAAACCAAAAAAGTTATGGTCATTGAAGGAATTGAACGTTCAAATGTCAATGCGCGTGCGTGCGCATGCGCGTTTTCAATTTATTTAACATAGATTTGTAGATATTTATAATCTTTACCTATCCTGTAAATATCATCAAATTGTCTTAATTGACATGAAAGTTATAAATGGTTTTGTATTGTCCAATCAAATTGAAGCACACGTACATGCCCGTGCAGAATTGAAATTTTGACGATGTGAAACGGTTAAAGGTCTCAAGTTATAGCTGCAATATAAATATCAAACGATTTCATTGAAAAATAAAAAAGTTAGACGCATTCCAAAGTTTGTAAACAAAAAATCCAATCCACGTGCATGCACATCCATGCATTTTCAGACAAAATGACGTTCGTTCCACACATCTACAAAGAGTATTCTATCATCCTAAAAAGGTTTCGTCTTGATCCCTTCAGTAGTTTCTGAGAACACTCGTGGACAAAAAAGGGTGACAAGAATAAAGAAAGAATAATAATAATAATAATAATAATAAGAAACAGACTAAAACCAATATGTTCCCAAACTTTGTTTGGGGAACATAATAAGAAACAGAGTAAAACCAATATGTTCCCAAACTTCGTTTGGGGAACATAACTAGTACTTATTGTAACGGGGACCGTTACAGATGTTCCCCAAACATTCCCCCATTTAGCAAGTGGTGTCATTCTTTTCAGTACAAGTGGTTTTGACCATTGCAAACTGTGAAACATGTGAATATATAACTATCTTATAACGTTCAGTCCATTTCATACTAGTTCAAATCAGTTATAAAGATCTGAGAGTTTTGTGCACGTGCACGTACGTGCATGCACGTGCATATGAATAATTCGACCATCTCAATACATTAGAAGTCTTACTATCTGAGTACAAGAGAAGTTTAACAACTGTTCAATGAAAAACGAGAAAATAACGGCAACTCGAAACTACAAAGACCGAAATCAATGCACGTGCATACACGTGCGTGTGAGTACCACACAACAATTTTGTTGATACTATTCAATAGACATTTGAATAATATACTTACTATATGAATTAGGTATTGATTGCTTCACTCATAAGAGAGTTATTGGGATTTCAAAATCGTCCAATCAGAATTAAGCGCACGTGCATGCGCGCGCAAGGAAGTGATTTTGAGACTATTAATAAATTGACAGGCCCAAAACATACCTACAACCTAATTTTCAAACCTATTCATTGCAATCTCAAAATCTTATAGACCAATACTCAAATTTAGACGTCAAAAATTACAATGCACGCGCATTCACGCACATGTGATTTTGATAATGGAAAATTTGTTGACATCATTTCATAGACATTCATATCATAGATCCTCAGGGTAAATTTGAATTCATTTCAGTTTTTAATTCAATAATTATGACCATTTTAGTACCCGAAAAATGAAAGAAAAGCTATGCACGTGCATACACGCGCACGTGAGTATGACTCAGCATCAATGTTGATGTCATTCAATAGACATTTGATAGATATACCTACAGTATAAATTTCATATTGTTTCCATCATTTTTAAAAAAGTTATGGCGATTTGAAAATCGTCCAATCACAATTTAGCACACGTGTATGCACGTGCCGGATGGTAATTATGACTGTACACTTTTGTTTAGAATATCAAGATACATATACAATACAAGTTTGAAAAGATTTTGACAAAAAACAAAAAAGTTATGGTCATTGAAAGAATTGAACTTTCAAAAGACAATGCACGTGCGTGCGCATGCGCGTTTGCAATTTTTATTACATTGAGCTGTAGATATTTGCAATGTCTACCTATCCTGTAAATATCATTAAATTTCCTTAATTGGTATGAATGTTATAAACGGTTTTGTATTATCCAATCAAATTGAAGCACACGTGCATGGGCGTGCAGAATTGAAATTTTGACGATGCCAAACAGTTAAGCGTCCCAAGTTATATCTACGATATAAATAAGAAACGATTTCATTGAAAAGTAAAAAAGTTAGACGCATTCCAAAGTTTGTAAACAAAAAATCCAATGAACGTGCATGCACATGCAAGCATTTTCAGACAAAATGACATTCGTTCCGCACATCGACTTATGCTATACTATCATCCTAAAAAGGTTTCACATTGATCCCTTGAGTAGTTTCTGAGAACACTCGTGGACAAAAAAGTCCCAAGAAGAAAGAAAGAATAATAATAATAATAACTAGTACTTATTGTAACGGGGACCGTTACAGATGTTCCCCAAACATTCCCCCATTTAGGAAGTGGTGTCATTTATTTCAGTACAAGTGGTTTTGCCCATTGCAAACTGTGAAACATGTGAATATATAACTATCTTATAACGTTCAGTCCATTTCATGCTAATACAAATCAGTTATAAAGATCTTAGAGTTTTCTGCACGTACACGTACGTGCATGCACGTGCATATACATAATTCGACCATCTCGATACATTAGAAGTCTTACTATATGAGTACAAGAGAAGTTTCACAACAGTTCAATGAAAAACGAGAAATTAACGACAACTCAAAACTACAAAGACCGAAATCAATGCACGTGCATACACGTGCGCGTGAGTACCACACAACAATTTTGTTGATGCTAATCAATAGACATTTGAAAAATATACTTACTATATGAATTTGGTATCGATCGCTTCACTCTTAAGAAAGTTATTGGGATTTCAAAATCGTCCAATCAGAATTAAGCGCACGTGCATGCGCGTGCAGGGAAGTGATTTTGAGACTATTAATATATTGACAGGCCTAAAACATACCTGCAACCTAATTTTCAAACCTATTCATTGCAATCTCAAAATCTTATAGACCAAGACTTAAATTTAGACGTCAAAAATTACAATGCACGCGCATTCACGCGCACGTGATTTTGATAATGGAAAATTTGTTGACACCATTTCACAGACATTCATATCATAGATCCTCAGGGTAAATTTGAATTCATTTCAGTTTTTAATTCAATAGTTATGACCATTTTAGTACCCGAAAAATGAAAGAAAAGCTATGCACGTGCATACACGGGCACGTGAGTATGACTCGGCATCAATGTTGATGTCATTCAATAGACATTTGATAGATATACTTACAGTATAAATTTCATATTGTTTCCATCATTTATAAGAAAGTTATGGCGATTTGAAAATCGTCCAATCACAATTTAGCACACGTGCCGGATGGTAATTATGACTATACACTTTTGTTAAGAATATCAAGATACATATACAATACAAGTTTGAAAAGATTTTGACAAAAAACAAAAAAGTTATGGTCATTGAAAGAATTGAACATTCAAAAGACAATGCACGTGCGTGCGCATGTGCGTTTGCAATTTTTATTACATCGAGCTGTAGATATTTGAGATGTCTACCTATCCTGTAAATATCATTAAATTTCCTTGATTGCAATGAATGTTATAAACGGTTTTGTATTATCCAATCAAATTGAAGCACACGTGCAAGCGCGTGCAAAATTGAAATTTTGACGATGCCAAACAGTTAAGGGTCCCATGTTATACCTACGATATAAATAGCAAACGATTTCATTGAAAAATAAAAAAGTTAGACTGATTCTAAAGTTTGTAAAGAAAAAATCCAATGCACGTGCATGCACATGCATGCATTTTCAGACAAAATGACATTCGTTCCGCACATCTACATTTGCTATACTATCATCCTAAAAAGGTTTCATATTGATCCCTTGAGTAGTTTCTGAGAACACTCGTGGACAAAAAAGTCCCAAGAAGAAAGAAAGAATAATAATAATAATAACTAGTACTTATTGTAACGGGGACCGTTACACACGTTCCCCAAACATTCCCCCATTTAGCAAGCGGTGCCATTTATTTCAGTACAAGTGGTTTTGATCATGCAAACTGTCTAGCATGTGAATATATAACTATTTAATAACGTACAGTCCATTTCATGCTAGTACATATCAGTTATAAAGATCTGAGAATTTTGTGCACGTGCACGTACGTGCATGCACGTGCTGATAAGTAATTTGACCATCTCGATACATTAGAAGTCTTACCATATGAGTACAAGAGAAGTTTCACAACAGTTCAATGAAAATCGAGAAATTAACAACAACTCAAAATTACAAAGACCGAGATCAATGCACGTGCATACACGTGCGCGTGAGTACCACACAACAATTTTGTTGATGCTCTTCAATAGACATTTGAACAATATACTTACTATTTGAATTTGGTATCGATCGCTTCCCTCTTAAGAAAGTTATTGGGATTTCAAAATCGTCCAATCAGAATTAAGCGCACGTGCATGCGCGTGCAGGGAAGTGATTTTGAGACTATTAATAAATTGAGAGGCCCAAAACATACCTGCAACCTAATTTTCAAACCAATTCATTGCAATCTCAAAATGTTATAGACCAATACTCAAATTTAGACGTCAAAAATTACATTGCACGCGCATTCACGCGCACGCGATTTTGATAATGGAAAATTTGTTGACACCATTTCACAGACATTCATATCATAGATCCTCAGGATAAATTTGAATTCATTTCAGTTTTTAATTCAATAGTTATGACTATTTTAGTACCCGAAAAATGAAAGAAAAGCTATGCACGTGCATACACGGGCACGTGAGAAAGACTCAGCAAAAATGTTGATGTCATTCAATAGACATTTGATAGATATACTTACAGTATAAATTTCATATTGTTTCCATCATTTATAAGAAAGTTAAGGCGATTTGAAAATCGTCCAATCAGAATTTAGCACACGTGCATGCACGTGCCGGATGGTAATTATGACTGTACACTTTTGTTAAGAATATCAAGATACATATACAATACAAGTTTGAAAAGATTTTGACAAAAAACAAAAAAGGTAGGGTCATGGAAAGAATTGAACATTCAAAAGACAATGCACGTGCGTGCGCATGTGCGTTTGCAATTTTTATTACAAAAATTTATAGATATTTAATATCTTTACCTATCCTGTTAATATCATCAAATTGTCTTAATTTACATGAAAGTTATAAACGGTTTTGTATTATCCAATCAAATTGAAGCACACGTGCATACGCGTGCAGAATTGAAATTTTGACGATGCCAAACGGTTAAGGGTCTCAAGTTATACCTGCAATATAAATATCATACGATTTCATTGAAAAATAAAAAAGTTAGACGCATTCCAAAGTTTGTAAAGAAAAAATCCAATGCACGTGCATGCACATGCATGCATTTTCAGACAAAATGACGTTCGTTCCGCACATCTACATAGGGTATTCTATCATCCTAAAAAGGTTTCATCTTGATCCCT
Source organism: Ostrea edulis (assembly GCF_947568905.1). Classification (NCBI taxonomy): domain Eukaryota; kingdom Metazoa; phylum Mollusca; class Bivalvia; order Ostreida; family Ostreidae; genus Ostrea; species Ostrea edulis. The sequence continues at coordinate 46,111,380 of NC_079167.1, forward strand.
TCAGTAGTTTCTGAGAACACTCGTGGACAAAAAAGGGTGAGAAGAATAAAGAAAGAATAATAATAATAATAAGAAGAAGAAACAGAGTAAAACCAATATGTTCCCAAACTTTGTTTGGGGAACATAATAAGAAACAGAGTAAAACCAATATGTTCCCAAACTTTGTTTGGGGAACATAATAATAAGAAACAGAGTAAAACCAATATGTTCCCAAACTTTGTTTGGGGAACATAATAAGAAATAGAGTAAAACCAATATGTTCCCAAACTTTGTTTGGGGAACATAATAAGAAACAGAGTAAAACCAATATGTTCCCAAACTTCGTTTCGGGAACATAATAATAATAATAAGAAACAGAGTAAAACCAATATGTTCCCAAACTTTGTTTGGGGAACATAATAACTAGTACTTATTGTAACGGGGACCGTTACAGATGTTCCCCAAACATTCCCCCATTTAGCAAGTGGTGTCATTTATTTCAGTACAAGTGGTTTTGACCATTGTAAACTGTGAAACATGTGAATATATAACTATTTTATAACGTTCAGTCCATTTCATGCTAATACAAATCAGTTATAAAGATCTGAGAGTTTTGTGCACCTGAACGTATGTGCATCCACGTGTATATAAATAATTCGACCATCTCGATACATTAGAAGTCTTACTATATAAGTACAAGAGAAGTTTCACAACTGTTCAATGAAAAACGAGAAATTAACGGCAACTCAAAACTACAAAGACCGAAATCAATGCACGTGCATACACGTGCGCATGAGTACCACACAACAATTTTCTTGGTGCTAATCAATAGACATTTGAACAATATACTTACTATATGAATTTGGTATCGATTGCTTCACTCATAAGAAAGTTATTGGGATTTCAAAATCGTCCAATCAGAATTAAGCGCACGTGCATGCGCGTGCAGGGAAGTGATTTTGAGACTATTAATAAATTGACAGGCCGAAAAAATACCTGCAACCTAATTTTCAAACCTATTCATTCCAATCTCAAAATGTTATAGACCAAGACTTAAATTTAGACGTCAAAAATTACAATGTACGCGCATTCACGCGCATGCAATTTTGATAATGGAAAATTTGTTGACACCATTTCATAGACATTCATATCATAGATCCTCAGGGTAAATTTGAATTCATTTCAGTTTTTAATTCAATAGTTATGACCATTTTAGTACCCGAAAAATGAAACAAAACCTATGCACGTGCATACACGCGCACGTGAGTACGACTCAGCATCAATGTTGATGTCATTCAATAGACATTTGATAGATATACTTACAGTATAAATTTCATATTGTTTCTATCATTTATAAGAAAGTTATGACGATTTGAAAATCGTCCAATCACAATCTAGCACACGTGCATGCACGTGCCGGATGGTAATTATGACTGTACACTTTTGTTAAGAATATCAAGATACATATACAATACAAGTTTGAAAAGATTTTGACAAAAAACAAAAAAGTTATGGTCATTGAAGGAATTGAACCTTCAAAAGACAATACACGTGCGTGCGCATGCGCGTTTGCAATTTTTAATACATCGATCTGTAGATATTTTGCATGTCTACCTATCCTGTAAATATCATTAAATTTCCTTGATTGGCATGAATGATATAAACGGTTTTGTATTATCCAATCAAATTGAAGCACACGTGCATGCGCGTGCAGAATTGAAATTTTGACGATGCCAAACAGTTAAGGGTCCCTTGTTATACCTACGATATAAATAGCAAACGATTTTATCGAAAAATAAAAAAGTTATACTGATTCCAAAGTTTGTAAACAAAAAATCCAATGCACGTGCATGCACATGCATGCATTTTCAGACAAAATGACATTCGTTCCGCACATCTACATATGCTATACTATCATCCTAAAAAGGTTTCAGATTGATCCCTTGAGTAGTTTCTGAGAACACTCGTGGACAAAAAAGTCCCAAGAAGAAAGAAAGAATAATAATAATAACTAGACACGATCTCGTTGCGAGCAACGAGTAGGTCTTCCGTCCGATTTGTTGATGCACTCGAAGTTAAAAAAAAAAAGAAAAAGACAAATGAGTCCCAATTTAGTTTTCGACTTTAAGACACTTTAGATATAATCAATTTTTCATATCATAAACTTCTGAAGCAAAGTTGCGGTGAAATTCGTTTGAAATTCGACTCTCCAGGCGAGCCATAAGGCCCGCAGGCCTATTTCTTGATGTCATTTGTTAGCCCTCTATAGACTCAACAACTTTAGTTCTATATGTCTTTACAAAATATTTACCTGTAAAAAGTTATTGAGATCGATCGATATCGACAAAAAATCGACTCTACAGGCGAACCATTAGGACCATAGGCCTATTTCTTGATATCAATCGATAGATCTCGATAAACTGAACAACTTTTGTTCAATATGTCCTTACAAAATATTTACCAGTTACAAGTTTTTGAAATCGACTGATATCGACAAAAATCGACTCTACAGGCGAGCCATGAGGCCCACAGAAATCCACTACGCTAACCATTAGGCTAGCGAGGACCTCGCTTCAAAATTAAAACTACGAATATCTAGAGTTTGGTTTGATCAATTTAAAAACAAATATCATATTCAGCATTCTATAAAAAGTCTCTATTTATCTTACCTTTATCAAAGAAAAACATTAAAAATCAAAAAAGTGGAAAAAATCCATTTTTTAAATTCCCTTCCGGTGACGACCGGAAGTGACGGCCGAAATTCTGAAATCCCAACTGCACGCCTACAAAGTGAGATCTATCAACTCTGAAAATTTGGTGACTCTATCTTTTACCGCTTCTGAGAAAAACGCTGGACAACGAAAACAGCTAATAAGCCGTATTTGCCGACCGGAAGTGAATTTTGAAAAAATGAAAAAAGTGTCCGAGATATTTTTATTTTCTATCATCCCTGAAAATTTCAAGAAAATCCATCCAGCCATCTCTGAGAAATCGAGGGAAAAAAAAATAATAATAATAAACAGTACAATCACTAGAAGGTCTTCCGTTGGAAACGGAAGACCTTAATAATAAGAAACGGAACAAAAACAATATGTCTCCGACACTTTGTGTTCGGAGACATAATAATAACGAGCTATAACTGTGTTGGGATGCCAACACAAATGTCTCCGAACACCTCCCCATGTTTTTGATGCCAGATATGCACTCAGGATCCTTCATAAACCCTAGAAACTAAATTTGGTTGAATTCCGACGGACTTGTTTTTTGGCCGCCATTTTCTTCAACGGCGGCCATTTTGAAACATTTGAAAAATGATTGGAAGGGAATTCTGATGCTAGAAATGAACTGTGTACCCTCCATTTACCCCAGAACCCAAATGTTGTAGATATTTTAACACTTTGAAATATTTCGGTATATGGCGGCCATTTTGAAAATGGCGGCTCAAAAAAAAAATTTGATGATGGAAATGGACTTGGGGTCACTAAATTACCCTAGAAATCGAATTTGGTTGAAATCCGACAACTTTGAGTTTTTGAAGTTTTTTGGCCGCCATCTTGAAACGGCGGCCATTTTGAAAATTTAAAAAGTTGAATGCACCCCTCCTAGTGACCCCCTATCAGCTCACAAAGTTTGAAATGGATCTGTCGAAGCACTTTCACAAAATCGGTCGGACAAATTTCTCACTAAAGAAGAGGAATAATAAGAATAAGAAGAAAATAATAATAACGAGCTATAACTGTGTTGGGATGCCAACACAAATGTCTCCGAACACCTCCCCATGTCAGAAATCGTTTTTGATGCCAGATATGCACTCAGGATCCTCAAAAAACCCTAGAAAGTAAGTTTGGTTGAAATCCGACATAATTGATTTTTGGCCGCCATTTTCTTCAATGGCGGCCATTTTGAAACATTCGAAAATAGATTGGAAGGAAATACTGATGCTAGAAATAAACTGTGGACCCTCCATTTACCCCAGAAACCAAATGTTGTAGAGATTTTAACATTTTTAAATATTTTGGTATATGGCGGCCATTTTGAAAATGGCGGCTCAAAAATTTTTTTTCAGGGTGGGAATGAACTCGGGGTTACCAAATTACCCTAGAAATAAAATTTGGTTGAAATCCGACAACCTTGATTTTTTGACGTTTTTGGCCGCCATTTTGAAACGGCGGCCATTTTGAAAATTTCGAAAGTTGATTGCACTCCTCCTCATGACCCCCTATCAGCTCACAAAGTTTGAAGTGGATCTGTCGAAAGACTTTCATAAAATCGAGCGGACAAATTTCTCTGGAAAGAAGAGGAATAAAAAGAAGAAGAAGAAGAAGAAAATAAGAATAATAAGAAAAGGAGCAAAAACAATATGTCTTCGACACTTTGTGTTCAGAGACATAATAACTAGAAACTCATTACTAGTAATGAGTAGGTCTTCCGTTATACTTCTTACTGTCGAGATCGAAAAGCTGCAATCGCATAAATATTCCATTCTACGCCTTAATAATTCTCAACTAATCATACTCTTAATTTTCGACAAAAATACCCATGTTTGAGACAACTTCCGGTTTTTTTGGTCGGCACTTCCGGTGGACATATTTTACATGAACAAGACCTAATCATCATCCATATTAGTCCCGATATCTGTCAAAACCAAAAAAACTTCAAAAAATGACATTTTTCATATCGCTTCCTGTCACGACCGGAAGTGACGGCTACGTACGATTCTCACATGATGCAAACACACTGGTGACTGACTATCAGTCTTGAAAACTTGAGAATTCAGTCGTTCACATTTGCAGAGTATCAGCTTGAACAAATTCTCATTTTGAGGACTGCAAATCTCGCGACCAGAAGTAGATTTCACCAAAATGTTTTATGTTAATTTAGACATTTGCAATGTCTATAACATATAAGAAAATCATTTGTAATACCACATATACAAGCGAGATTTAAGGTAAAGTCAAAAACTCAATTTTTCCAGTTTTTCTCTTAAAACCGGAAGTTGCCGTTTTTGCTTCTGCTAGGATCAACATATTTCAAAACTACAAAAACGAAACAATAAACCAATGCTCGTTTTGCGTCAAAAGAAAAAATCTGAAATTTTCGATTTCTTTGATCACTTCCGGTGACGACTGGAAGTTACGACTGACGGAGTTAACAATATTCGACAAGTCTACTTGTCATGATCTATCATTCCTGAAAGTTTGGTGCCTTAATCTTTAACCGTTTCCGAGATCTCCCGCGGACAAGATCTCTTCTTAAAAAAACGGAAATTGGATATATCTGACGACCGGAAGTGAATTTTGGAAAAATGAAAAAAATGTGTTCTGGGTATCTTCATTCTCTATCATCCCTGAAAACTTCAAGAAAATCCATCCAGCCATCTCTGAGAAATCACTCGAAGAAATCGGAATATCGTCATTTTTTTCAAATACTTCCGGTATAGAGCGGAAGTGACGGACGAAAAAATTGAAAGTATGTGTACAATTGCCTAATGCTAGTTGATTAACCCTACAAGTTTCAAGCGTCTATATATTTTCGTTATTGAGAAACTGAAAAAGCAAAGTTTGAATTTGTCCACCCCCTACCTCACGACCGGAAGTGAATTTTCGAAAAATATTTGACGTTACTCTAGACATTTATAGTGTCTACAACATATGTTAAATACCAGTCAAACGCTTGTTTAGTAAACGAGATTTAAGGCAGTGAAAAAGAAGAATTTGAAAAGTTTTTCCTTAATTACCGGAAGTGGACGTTTCGACTTCCGGTGGGGTCAGCGGTTTTCAATACTCCTAAAGTCACCTGATAAAGTGGTATAGGTTTCGATTCAACAGCTACAACTTTAATTTTTCGATTCATTTTATCACTTCCGGTGACGACCGGAAGTGACGGCCGAAATTCTGAAACCCCAACTGCACGCCTACAAAGGGAGATCTATCAACTCTGAAAATTTGGTGACTCTATCTTCTACCGCTTCTGAGAAAAACGCTGGACAACGAAAACAGCTAATAAGCCGTATTTGCCGACCGGAAGTGAATTTTGAAAAAATGAAAAAAGTGTCCGAGATATTTTCATTTTCTATCATCCCTGAAAATTTCAAGCAAATCCATCCAGCCATCTCTGAGAAATGGAGGGGAAAAAAATAATAATAATAATAATAACGAGCTACAACTGTGTTGGGATGCCAACACAAATGTCTCCGAACACCTCCCCATGTCAGAAATGGTTCTTGATGCCAGATATGCACTCAGGATCCTCAAAGAACTCTAGAAACTGAATTTGGTTGAAATCCGATGGACTTGATTTTTGGCCGCCATTTTCTTCAATGGCGGCCATTTTGAAACATTTGAAAATTGATTGGAAGGAAATGCTGATGCTAGAAATGAATTGTGGACCCTCAATTTACCCCAGAACCCAAATGTTGTACAGATTTTAACACTTTCAAATATTTCGGTATATGGCGGCCATTTTGAAAATGGCGGCTCAAAAAAAAATTTTGATGGTGGAAATGGACTCGGGGTCACCAAATATACCCTAGAAATAGAATGTGGTTGAAATCCGACAACCTTGAGTTTTTGACGTTTTTTGGCCGCCATCTTGAAACGGCGGCCATTTTGAAAATTTGAAAAGTTGAATGCACCCCTCCTAGTGACCCCCTATCAGCTCACAAAGTTTGAAGTGGATCTGTCGAAGCACTTTCACAAAATCGGTCGGACAAATTTCTCACTAAAGAAGAGGAATAATAAGAATAAGAAGAAAATAATAATAAGAATAACTAGACACGATCTCGTTGCGAACAACGAGTAGGTCTTCCGTCCGATTTGTTGATGCACTCGGAGTTTAAAAAAAAAAAAAGACAAATGAGTCCCAATTTAATTTCCGACTTTAAGACACTTTAGATATAATCAATTTTTCATATCATAAGCTTCTGAAGCAAAGTTGCGGTGAAATTCGTTTGAAATTCGACTCTCCAGGCGAGCCATAAGGCCCGCAGGCCTATTTCTTGATGTCATTTGTTAGCCCTCTATAGACTCAACAACTTTAGTTCTATATGTCTTTACAAAATATTTACCTGTAAAAAGTTATTGAGATCGACCGATATCGACAAAAAATCGACTCTACAGGCGAACCATTAGGACCATAGGCCTATTTCTTGATATCAATCGATAGATCTCGATAAACTGAACAACTTTTGTTCAATATGTCCTTACAAAATATTTACCAGTTACAAGTTTTTGAAATCGACTGATATCGACAAAAATCGACTCTACAGGCGAGCCATGAGGCCCACAGACCCATTTTTTGATATTGATCGATAGGTTATGACACATTGAACAACTTTTGTTCAATAATGCTTTTCAAAAAATATGTCGTTTTAAAGATATGAGGCGTCAAATATTTACGATTTTGGCCCTTAAAATCTCTAATTACGTAACATATGACCTACTTTTTGATTTGATAAGATCAAGCTCGTTGAGATGAACATTTCCGCTTCTACAACTTATTATAAAATATTAATAGTTTCTGAGATATTCTCCAAAACATTTGGACCCTTCTGAACCCCTAATTGAAAGGGCCAGCCCGTTTTGCTTGATATCGTAAGAAAGGCCTTGTCATTTTAAACATTTTTTGCTCAACAAGTATTTAGAAATTCTTTACCGTTCTCGAGTTATCTCTACAAGAAATATTTAGGGGCCAAACTGTAGCTCCCTAACGGGGCCACATAGGGAAAAAACGAAATGTACATATTGTTTAGATTATCATTCTGAAGAACTTTTGTTCAATAATGCTTTTCAAAATATTTGTCGTTTTCAAGATATGAGGCGTCAATTATTTATGATTTTGGCCCTTAAAATCCCTTATTACGTAACATATGACCTACTTTTTGATTTGATAAGAACAAGCTCGTTTAGATGAACATTTCCGCTTCAATGACTTATTACAAAATATTAATAGTTTCTGAGATATTCTCATAAACCTTTGGACCCTTCTGAACCCCTAATTTAAAGGGTCGGCCCCTTTTGCTTGATATCGTAAGAAAGGTCATGACATTTCAAACATTTTTTGTTCAACAAGTATTTAGAAATTCTTTACCGTTCTCGAGTTATTTCTAGAAGTAATTTTTAGGGGCCAAACTGTAGCTCCCTAATGGGGCCACATAGGGTAAAAACGAAATATGCATATTGTTCAGATCATCATTCTGAACAACTTTTGTTCTTTATTGCTTTTCAAAATATTTGTCGTTTTCAAGATATGAGGCGTCAATTATTTATGATTTTGGCCCTTAAAATCCCTTATTACGTAACATATGACCTACTTTTTGATTTGATAAGAACAAGCTCGTTTAGATGAACATTTCCGCTCCTACAACTTATTATAAAATATTAATAGTTTCTGAGATATTCTCAAAAACATTTGGACCCTTCTGAACCCCTAATTTAAAGGGCCAGCCCGTTTTGCTTGATATCGTAAGAAAGGCCTTGTCATTTTAAACATTTTTTGCTCAAAAAGTATTTAGAAATTCTTTACCGTTCTCGAGTTATCTCTACAAGAAATATTTAGGGGCCAAACTGTAGCTCCCTAACGGGGCCACATAGGGAAAAAACGAAATGTACATATTGTTTAGATTATCATTCTGAAGAACTTTTGTTCAATAATGCTTTTCAAAATATTTGTCGTTTTCAAGATATGAGGCGTCAATTATTTATGATTTTGGCCCTTAAAATCCCTTATTACGTAACATATGACCTACTTTTTGATTTGATAAGAACAAGCTCGTTTAGATGAACATTTCCGCTTCAATGACTTATTACAAAATATTAATAGTTTCTGAGATATTCTCATAAACCTTTGGACCCTTCTGAACCCCTAATTTAAAGGGTCGGCCCCTTTTGCTTGATATCGTAAGAAAGGTCATGACATTTCAAACATTTTTTGTTCAACAAGTATTTAGAAATTCTTTACCGTTCTCGAGTTATTTCTAGAAGTAATTTTTAGGGGCCAAACTGTAGCTCCCTAATGGGGCCACATAGGGTAAAAACGAAATATGCATATTGTTCAGATCATCATTCTGAAGAACTTTTGTTCTTTATTGCTTTTCAAAATATTTGTCGTTTTCAAGATATGAGGCGTCAATTATTTATGATTTTGGCCCTTAAAATCCCTTATTACGTAACATATGACCTACTTTTTGATTTGATAAGAACAAGCTCGTTTAGATGAACATTTCCGCTTCAATGACTTATTACAAAATATTAATAGTTTCTGAGATATTCTCATAAACCTTTGGACCCTTCTGAACCCCTAATTTAAAGGGTCGGCCCCTTTTGCTTGATATCGTAAGAAAGGTCATGACATTTCAAACATTTTTTGTTCAACAAGTATTTAGAAATTCTTTACCGTTCTCGAGTTATTTCTAGAAGTAATTTTTAGGGGCCAAACTGTAGCTCCCTAACGGGGCCACATAGGGTAAAAACGAAATATGCATATTGTTCAGATCATCATTCTGAACAACTTTTGTTCTTTATTGCTTTTCAAAATATTTGTCGTTTTCGAGATACAAGGGGTCAAAAATTTATGGTTTTGGCCCTTAAAATCCCTTATTACGTAACATATGACCTAAATTTTTATATGAATAGATTTGGATTGTTGAGATGAACATTTTTTGTTCTTTGACTTATACCAAAATATTAACGATTTTTGAGATATTTGATGTAGACTTTGAGCCCTTCTAGATCCCTAATTTAAGGGGCTATCCCCTAAATCTTGATATTTTCGAAAAGATCTCGTAAATGTGCACAACTTTTGTTCTACATGTCTTAACAAAATATTTGCAAGAAAAAAGATATTGGAGATCAAAGGTCAAAAATCGCCGAAATCGGCGAAAAATTTTGGCATCCATTTTTTCAGGTCCAGGCGAGCGTTCAGGCAAATCGCCTCCGGTAAAATCGAATCCCCCACAAATCTTCTAAAATGTTTACTCTATCTTGTGTAGAAATTTCAAGACTCTAGCTTCAAAACTAACGGAGGAGATGCGTGGACAACAAGGCCCTTCAAAAAGTCACTAAAAGAGAGATAACTCCTGACCAGAAGTGACGTCAAGCACGAAATTTTGCAAGCAAAGTCTCGTCATCACAAGACATCTTTCCTGAAAATTTCGTGAAAATCGATCGAGAAATGGCTGAGAAAAATGCGTGTACTACCAAGGAAAATAATAATAATAATAATAATAATGAAGAAGAAGAACGCGAACAATTACCCTAGAAACCAAATGTTGTAGAGATTTTAACATTTTCAAATATTTTTATATATGGCGGCCATTTTGAAAAGGGCGGCTCAAAAAAAAAATTTTTGATGGTGGGAATGAACTCGGGGTCACCAAATTACCCTAGAAATAAAATTTGGTTGAAATCCGACAACCTTGGTTTTTGGACGTTTTTGGCCGCCATTTTGAAACGGCGGCCATTTTGAAAATTTTGAAAGTTGATTGCGCCCCTCCTCATGACCCCCTATCAGTTCACAAAGTTTGAAGTGGATCTGTCGAAATACTTTCATAAAATCGAGTGGACAAATTTCTCTGGAAAGAAGAGGAATAAAAAGAAGAAGAAGAAGAAAATAAGAATAATAAGAAACGGAGCAAAAACAATATGTCTCCGACACTTTGTGTTCGGAGACATAATAATAAGAAGAAACAGAGTAAAACCAATATGTTCCCAAACTTTGTTTGGGGAACATAATAAAAAAAAAACAGAGTAAAAACAATATGTTCCCAAACTTTGTTTGAGGAACATAATAACCGTTAAACAGTTCGAGTGGATATTTTTAAAGCACTAAGCGTAGCTGCGCTTTATTGTCGACAGTTGGATTTTGTTTCGTCATCACGTTTCCGGTTTATCGCCACCTATAGGCAAATTTATGTATCGCTGTAGTAAACAAGTCGTGTTTAAAGTAGTCGTAAGTTTGCAACCGATCTATTACGGGGGTAACATTCATATCCGCAGGGGCATTTTTCCCCGGAAAACCGTTGAGCAGTGGATAAAATATGCATAAAAAGGTGACATTTTTGTCCTCATTCTGGGGGAAAGTGAGACACAGATGCAGGTCATTCTTCAGTCAAAATTCCCGTTTGAATCTGCGTCTGTAATAATTAAAGTGATTATTAAGTAATGCAAAATCTAAAAATAAATAAGAATCTGTACATGAAACCCGTTTTGGCTAGGGTGCCTTTGCATTGAGATCTGTACATGAAACTGTTTTGGCTACTTTTGCATGGTGCAATGAATAATTAGAAGCCATGTTATTAAGCTATACACGAGTCATGAGGGTTTTCCACTTGTGTTTTGACTGCTGTTCCGACTCAGTAAAAATTTTGTCCAACACAGCAATGTGTGCAACACAGTAAAATAATTAACTGATCCGCGTCGATCGTGAACGATTATGTTTTGACAGCGAAGGACAGAGATCGGTGTCTCAGAGGGACGATATTGCGTAACTGATTACACCTCCCCTGATCATATATGTAAGTAGGTCATGCAGGAATTTAGAGGATGCAAAGGTGTAACTTAGGCTTACCTTACTATTTCTAAACGACCAAGATATTCTTCAGAATCATCGTCAACACAATCAAATTTGATTTCGTTATTTAGTTTCAAAAATGAGACTGAAAATAATGATCTTGGGGGAGGGAAAAAAAAAAGGTACAAAATTATAGGTCTGCGTTTAGGGAAGACGATGCCCCGGTTTCAATTCTTCAAAACACCGCATGGAATTTTACGAGGGCTGTTTACTGAAATACATATGGTTAGAACAAGTGTTAGATAAACATTACCATTAATGTAACATGGTTTGCGGTCCACAGCACGCTAAACACAATGGAAAGTAATCGTTTGTACTTCAAACAAACAATTGACAATGACAGGCATATACTACATGTATTTCCGAACGTACAAAGGATGAAGGGGGCATGGATTTACTGTCGTTGTTCCCTGTCTCCACATTTTGTTTTCGGGTGGGTTTTTTTTTCCACATAAAAATGCATTTAGTTTTTCGGCCTCTTCAATATTTCTAACGGAGGTTTAAACGTTACTGTTTGAAAATTATTTTTGTAACTTTTAAGTGCTTAGCTTGGGATTCTCATTGAGCTTATACATTTACATGTTGTAAATATTATATATTTATTGCGAGTCACTTCTGTTACGTTTTTTTTTTCATATTATAACTCCTTCACAAGCTGCGAATCTTGTGCTTTTTTGCTAAGGTTATTTGCATTTTCTGTTTTATAAAATTCAAACAATAGCAATGTGTATTATACCTCATTCAGACAAACGGGTGAGTTTCCTTTGCAATATGAATATGAGCTTTTACACAAGGAGTGTAATACACACATGTTGATGAGTACAGTGTTTAATGTACCTGTGTACAGACTCTTTGAGGTTTTTTTTTTTTAGATTTACGTATAACAAACAATCACTACAATGCCTAAATGTAAATCCATGCATATATGTTAGTCTAATTTATCATATTCGATTTAGTATATCCTCATGTATGGAGGTATATTTAGGACATGCAGATATTTATTTCCTTCTTGTGTTGGAAAACATTATGTTGCACTAACTTTCATGTTAAAAATGAGTTCTTCCCACTCTTGTTGATGTATTTATCTTACTTATTTTGTTTGATATTCGTAGGATTGGTTAACTATATTAACCGATAATACTATCCATCTCATTTGGATTCACATTCTCTCCAACCTGATTTTGAATTGAAATCAACTTCATTATTGATTACAAAAAATAATTCCACTTTCATGGTTTGATTGCTATATACAGATACTTATGCACTGGATTCTGTAGTACAAGTCATACAGATGCATGTTTAGGTATGTATTCAAATGATTTTTGGTGAGGTGATGAATTGGATGTAAAGTGTTTCATAGACCTGCATTATTGGTGTGTTTTGACATGAATATATGTGGCACTTGTCAGTTAGTGTATGTGGTTATGTGTATTTTTCTTTTTTGTCCAGTTGTTTGTTTGTTCCTTTCTATTATTATTTGACATACATGTATGTATCAAACTATTGATTTGTGCCATTTTAGTTGTGTTCTAAAAAATATTCCATACACTATTAAACTGGAACACAAAAATAAGTTAGTTGCGTAATAACAATTGAACACTTTTTACCAAAAACTACCATTACACCTGTTTTCACATTTTCTACCAAAACTTGACAAATTTCCAAAAATATTCTTCTCTACAACATCACATCTGTAAGAAGAAAAATTGCATAATCATGTAGAGTATTTTATGATCCAGGGTGGGGGCCGGAGCGGAGCGGATCAGAAACCCTTGACTTGGGAAGATGGGTGGGGGCCAAACTGGGTATAAAGTGTTTATGCGTAAAATATTTGAATAACATAGCCTTTAATGCTATTGATTGATTGTATCTTGTTTAACGTTCGTCTCGATAATTTTTAATTCATATGGAGACGTCACAAAGACTGGTGAGGGGCTGCAAAATTTAGGAATACGGCCATTGAGCAGTGAGGGTTCTTTAGCGTGTCACACCTTCTGTGACACGGGGCATCCGTTTTTAAGGCCATCTCCGAGGACCCGTGACATTCACACCTGACGCAGAGAGTTTGTCGATGGAACTGTCACTACCTGTTTTAACGACCTAGGTCTGTCGCACCCCGACCGTCCACATACAGGGCGAACACTTTACCTCTAGACCACCGCAGCGGTGATAATGCTATTGATACTAAATATTTAAAAAGAGCAGGTGTCCTTTACCAAAATTGTAAATTTCATGATCCAAGGACAGGGTTTTAGTTCCGGGTGGGAGCAAAATTATTATAGTGACCATTGTTTTTAACAACATCATATAAAATATATACTGTATTTCAACATGTTGAATAGTTTCAGGACATTGTTTCCAATCCATATTTGTTATTTCTTTACAGAAAATGTATTATTTAGTTGTGCGAAAATAAAGAATAATGCATGAACTTTTTTTGTACTGTTGTTCCCACTCATTAAAGCTGTATGGTCCGAATTACAACATTTTTTTCCCCATCTCGTAAAAACGCTATTAAATCATCGCACGTACAAGTTATTCCACCTGTTTTAACCAAAGTTATTTGATTTTAAATCGATGTTTACAAAAAACCGCGTCACTCTGCCATTTCAAGTGACAGTCACGTGAACAGTTCAAACGTTCAGATCATCAGTGGTCTTATCTGTGTAAAGCTGTGTATTTTGTTACAACAGTATCGTGTCATAAGTTTCATAGAAATAAAAATATCAAATACCTCTTAGTAATTCGTTCTTTTACGCTCTTTCAGCCTTAAAACTAGACAATTGCGAATGAGTTAATACATCGTGTTGGGATTCCCCTGACGCGCGTGTGTCTATTTATAGACGTTTTACACTGTATAATTTATGCGTTATCTGGAACACCTCGAGCCTTTCACCGAAAACACCGTGTTTTGGGCAAAAGGCCCGAGGTTTTCCGGACGATTTATATATGTACCACGCTATATTTACTTTCTAAATAATATTCTCACTGTTTTCTTTTAGATGCAGATGTTTTCAAGCATGTAATTAAGGGAAAGTTAATAACTTTATAAAGTAATTAATCTGCTTTAAAGTAACTATGTACAAAAATAATCGAGATTATTTGAGTTTATATCAAATAGTCCGTATTAATTTTGATACACCCTGTACATCGGGTCTACGTGACTTTAGTGGCTACTTGGTACAAGTTAATTTGTATGCACTACATCACACTCGGTACTCCCTGTGATCGGACCCATTCATTACATTTTTTCCAACCGAAGCAGCAACGTGGTTCTTATCTTGAGACGGAAACGAAGCACGTGGCCGAATTTTTCTCTCCCCCTTTTGGATTCAATCTTGACATTTTTCCTGTATTCGGAATGCCACCAAGAAAACGAGCGGCGACCCAGAGATCCCCGGCCAGGGGGATCGGGGAAAAACGTAACCGCCGGACACCAGTTCAACTCCGGGAACGAAGCCCACCTCACACCGCCACATCTAGGAAGGATCGACAAGCCCCGGCAGAGGGGCAGTCACAGCCCCCTGAGGAGGCCCCTCAATTTCCAATGGATAATACACCGGATAACCCGGGTGAGTCTTGCAATTTTTTGTTGGGCCAAGTGGCCTATTTACCCTTACCTTGTCAAATCACATCGACATGCGATGATATCGGTAGTCATGTCCCGCTTAAATTCAAGCAAAAAATATGGGAGTTTTTTTTTATTGATCTGTCTGTCCTACTCAAATCGGCTACGGAATTGGAGCAGTTTGAGTCCCATGGGGATTTACAACTTGTCAATGGCAAGCTATGCGTAGTCAAGCGCCAACTAAACTCCTTCTTGACCATAGAAAAGTGGACATCAGCTTTCATGATTTACATGAGCATCGTTCTTCAACACAGCCAAACGACTCAAGAAATGCTCAAGTACATGCGAAACATTAGGCTTGCAGCTAATCGTTCACCAAATTGGCACAAGTATGACGAGCAATTCCGGCTCCGTAAAGCCTCCAACCCTGCTATGTCTTGGGGAGAAATTCACAGCGAATTTTGGTTGATGTACATAAACCAATCAAATTTCACTACCCAACAGTCGGCCCAGGCCAAGTTTAAACCTCAGGCATCAACCAACTCCTTTAATACTACGTCGGTAGGCCATGCATCACAAAACCAAATAAAATTTTGTAATTCGTACAACTCTGGTAAATCCTGTAATTTCTTCCCTAGATGCCGCTACAGTCATTCATGCAGTCAGTGCAGAGGGAAACACCCTAGAGTCAACTGCAGGAATTAAAACCCTGCATTCTTTGGGGCACAGTCCTATTCTACTGCAGCCCCTCAAAAAGCACCTGCAAGGCTACCAACATGCAAAATTTCTCTTACACGGTTTTACTTTTGGTTTTAGACTTCAGTACTTGGGTCCGAGGGGGGCGAGATTAAGTAAAAACCTCTCAAGTCTTCATTCTAACCTATCAGTAGCATGCACAAAAATCAACAAAGAGTTGTTGCTTAACCGGGTGGCTGGGCCTTTTTCCCAACCCCCTTTTATAAATCTCAAGGTCTCCCCACTGGGTTTAGTCCCCAAAAAGGATGGAGATATGAGGCTCATACATCATCTCTCATATCCTCAAGACAATTCAGTTAATTTTTTTTATCGATTCCACAGCCTGTTCTGTTAATTATTCAACCTTAGATGAGGCAGAAGTCATGATTGCTAAGCTAGGGCCAGGCGCCCTTCTGGCCAAGTCTGACATTCGTCTTTTACCAATATCCCCTGCTGATTTCGACCTCCTTGGTTTTAAGTTCCAAGGTCATTTCTATTTTTGACAAAATAGTCCCTTTTGGCTCTTCTATTAGCTGTGCCTTGTGGGAGAAATTTGCTACCTTTTTACACTGGCTTATTCAACAGCACACAGGCAATGAATTTATCCTGCATTATTTAGACGATTTTCTATTTTGCAGTCGTAAATCTTCCCCAGTCTGTCAACACACAGTAGACAAATTTAAGTTTCTCTGTCAGGATCTAGGGGTACCAATTGCAGAAGAGAAAACCGTTGAACCAACTACATCTCTCGTATTTCTAGGTATTCAAATTGATACCCAGAGCATGACCATGACCCTACCATTCGATAAGTTAAATCACTTAAGGCAAGTTATTAATTCTTTTCTGGCTGCCCGAAAAGTCAGCTTATGGGACCTTCAATCATTAATTGGTTCACTAAATTTTGCCTGTAGGGTGGTATCCCCAGGACGCGCCTTTTGTCGACGCCTCATCAATGCTACAATTGGCATTACTAAACCTCATCATAGAGTTAAGCTCAATCACAACATTAAGCAAGATCTTCGTATTTGGCAAGTTTTTCTTCAGTCTTTTAATGGTGTCTCGGTTATCAACCGCCCCTTTCTAGATAGTCAAACCATTCAGCTTTTCACAGATAGCGCTGGAGGCAACCATGGTGGTTTCGGTATCTATTTCGGGGGTAGGTGGGCCCATGGTTCCTGGCCACCCGCCTGGTTTGAATTGGGTATCACCAGGGACATGACATTTCTGGAACTCTTTCCAGTTTCAGTAGCCATCACTTTGTGGTGCCATCGGTTCCAAAATTCTCAACTTCTTTTTCACATTGACAATTCTGCTGTAGTACAGGTACTCAATACCTTTACTTCTAAATCCCACAGAGTCATGGGTGTAATCAGACATTTAGTGCTACTATTACTACAATACAATATTCAGCTAAAAGCCACTTACATCAACACTAAGGCCAATCACATTGCGGATGCATTGTCTCGTTCGCAGTGGGCCCGTTTTCAAAGACTTGCACCAGAGGCAGACCAGTGGCCTACACCACTACCAGCCCACATATGGGACTTATAGAGCAGGAAACATCTAGACTTCTTGACAGGTCACTGGCTCACAACACTCACTTGGCATACAATACAGCTTTAACCAAGTTTAAACAGTTCACTTTACTGTATGGTTTCACTAGCACATGGCCTGTCCCTGTCGATCAGCTGCTGCATTACATTGCTTACTTGTCACTAAATCAGCTTACATATAGGACCATTTGTTTGCACTTGAGTGCAATTGCTTATCAACATAAAATTCAGGGTTTCCAAGATACTACCAAATCATTCATTATCACAAAAGCCCTGGAAGGTGTCAAGCGATCTGTAGGCGTCAACCAAGATATCAGACTTCCTATATCATACCAATTATTTGTTAAAATCATTCATGCCTTAACATCAGTATGTCGCTCGCCTTTTGAATCATGTCTTTTTTCAGCAGCCTTTTCATTGGCATTTTACGGTTTGCTCAGAGTCAGTGAAGTTTTGTCATTGCTGAGTTCACAAGTTTCTCAAAACCAGCTAGGTCAAGTGTCAATAATTTTACATAGGTCCAAGACTAACCAAACCGGCAAACCCCTAGTTTGTCAAATTACCAAATTTCCGCACACCAATTTCTGTCCAACACTACCAATTAAGGCATATTTACAGCTTAGGCCCCCCCATTCTAATACATTGCTCGTTCATGCGGATGGCACTCCTATGACACGTTTTCAGTTCCAGGCAGTCCTTCAAAGGGCTCTGTCATTCCTTCAACAATCTGGTCATTTCAGGTCACACAGTTTCCGTATTGGCATGGCAACTGAATTAGCAAATCGGGGATATTCACATACTTACATCCAGCAACAGGGTAGGTGGAAGTCCAACGCTTTCTTAGCATACATTCGACCTCATTAGTTTATTCTCCACACACACACACTCAATTCATGCATAGCACTGAGGTATTTCAGTTATACTCATTGCTACTCTAAAGTAATAGAAGACAAGTATTACAGGTAAAACTATTTGGATTGTTGGGTCATCGATCCCATATTGGGCTGGCATTGCAGCACAAGACAGACCAGGAGGGTGCAACCTCAACTTGCAGGCCAACATCACCTGGAAAGGTTTCAGAGGGCTCAGATGGGACCAGTTGGAGGACAACCTCAACGATTTATTACTGGAGCACAATCATAAACCCCCTGAATTTTTACTCATTCACTTAGGATCCAATGATTTAACCACTGAGCATGCCACATCAAAAACATTTAAAGAAGATGCACAATGTACCTTGTTACGATTCAATGCGCTCTGGCCAAATACAACCCTTATCTGGTCAGCTATCCTACCTCGAAGATATTGGCATTTTGCCCCACTTGATGCTGGTCCCAAAATTAACAAAAAAAGGATAAGAATTAATAGCTGCATGAAAAAATTCATGGCTAACCAGGTAAGAGGTCTGTACATTGGACACGACCATGTCATTAAGGCTACTGAGATTGAGTTGTTCCGAACAGATGGCACTCACCTGTCGGATTTGGGAAATCAATTATTTCTCAACAATATTCAAGCAGCCTTGGAATATTTTTTCAAACGTCAAGGCGTTTCTTACCCCCCACACAAGTGATTTAACATTTCATGCTTGGTGCTGTTTATCATGTGTGCATTCTGTAATTTACGCAACTCTAGGTTCAAGTACTGTGGTTTGGTCATGACTTATTCTTATCCATGTAATTCTTATTGTATGTTGTTTCACTCAGTTTTTGGTTCATGCTACATGTTTTTGTGGGGGACATTGTTCCAATGTCTGTGGCCGAACTGGGGAGTCGGTAATGGTATGTGATGACTGTTTCAGCTCCAAAACCTGGTTGTTTCCCCCACCTGCTTCTAAAGCAGGGGGGCAATTTACAGTACTATAAGTTGTAAAAGTCCAAACAAGTCAATTAATAGTGGGGCCACCACCGGGGACGGTTGGGGCCACATCCACCTCACTTCAGTGAGGGGATGCTACAGTCTGATGCATGTTAAGGGCTTATGTCCAACATGATAATGTACATACCAGGTAGCACTGCAGGAGACAGGGTGAGAAGGGCGGGTCTCGCTTACCTCCTTAGAACGCTGGCGTCCGTTCAGGTCTGGGCACTGAATGTTTTACTCGGGCCCCCCAGTGTACCCCTTACAAGTTAAGTTAAACTGGCTCACTGGCCGACTCCCCAGTTACCCCACAAAATGTTTCACATGCGGCCGATATTGTCCATTTTTAGTATATCCCGAATGTACCATTGCTGTTATATCAATAAATTGTAAAACGTTGCTTGTGTCTTTCATTCACTGCAATGAGTCAGATACTGTTATTACTGCCAGTTTTTGGTTTTTTTTGGAGTTTATCCATTAGGTGGATTCTTTAATTAATACATGAACATCGGGTCATACAGCTTTAACATTACATACAGAATTCATGAAGTCTGCTTAACGCTTTTCAGTACTCTCAGTACTTTGATTTGTTAATGGGATTCGCTGTAATCACGCCGAATACAGCATACAATACCTGTGTTTTAATAGCCAAGGTTGCTAAAGAGAACTTGTATGTTTTTTTCTGAGGGAAAGGTGTTGACAAAGGCAAGATATGGTGTCTTTCACGAAAAACCGTTGTGAACTTGGCAAAGGTCTGAAAGAAAAACCTTGAGGCCAAAGAAGAAAAATAACCGTTAAACAGTTTGAGTGGATATTCTTTGTGAATGGGATTCGCTGTAAACACACCGAATACAGCATACAATACCTGTGTTTTAATAGTCAAGGTTGCTAACTAAAACTTGTATGTTTTTCTGAGGGAAAGGTGTTGACAAAGGCATAATATGGCGTCTTTCACGAAAAATCGTTTTGAACTTTGCAAATCTCTGAAAGAAAAACTGTAAGGTCAAACAAAGTAAATAACCGTTAAACAGTTTGAGTGGATAAGATGTTATGTATTCCAGTAGCATATTGCTATGGTGAATTAATGTTTTCGTGTGCATGTACATATACTTTTGTTGAACTTTATTAATGCATATTAAACTTCCCATATTTTGTTTGTAGTTAGAGTCGCGTACATTTGCTAACTGTTGGCTGTAGAAAATAATACGTAGAGTATAATAGCTTTTAGACTCTAGTACATGTAGTATAGAATATTAAGTATTTTATACACTCGTAACATGTAACCATATACATTGTTTCTGATACTCAGCAGAAGAAAAATTAAATCTAATTTTCACGATTTCAAAACTAATGTTTATACTACATGTATAGTGTATTGACACATAAAATGTGTTAGGCTTGCCCTTAGTACTGGGGAATCCTAGAGGTATTTAAATGGCAAATACGCAATAAGAGTATAAATATGGATGAAGGTCACGAGTGCTGGCACCGAGCTCTGATTAGGGAAAATTCCCGGTTTGGCAAAAACTGGATTGTTCCTTTTGCCACTTGCTCAGTGACAAATTACAGTGTGTCAAGTTATGTAATAATTTGCAATTGATATCTGCTACTGATTTGTTTAAAATATTTCTTAATTTAGAAATATAGATTGAATTTCTAAATTCTTAAAATTACAGTTTAATTCTCTAGACCATTTGTTTTCACATATTGGCAAAACAAATTTCATGGACAAAATAATACTATAGATTTCTTGACTTTTTAATTGTTTGATTCGTACAGTTGTGTTATTTCTTAAATGTACTTTTACGACATCCTTCATGTTAATATATATGGATTTTTGGCAGGGAAAATTAAATTGTGTTTCAATTTTTCTGACCCCCCCCCCTCCCCCGAATTGTGTATTCACATAGCCAGTTGGCTTTCACTTTTAAGATTTGATTGAAAGGTTTTAGTTCTTTTAATTTTCCGTTTTCATCAAAAAGGTCCTTTACATGTAATATTTTACTTTGAATCCAATTGGTTGAGACAAAATTTCATTGGTCGATATAAGTGTGATATTTTGTAAAGTTTTGCATTTATTAAAATAGCTGATCACTTCACAATAGAATGTAGGAATATTTGTCAACAGTTTATTGACTTCTTGTTTATTCTTTGTGCTTAGACTCAGGATATAGTTTGGGTTAATGTTATATTTTCTTAGAAAAGAATAACCAAGTCGTTTTGTGATGTATTTGAACGAAATATATGTTTGATCCACATGACTTTTCAGGCTTGAAATTTACTTTCAATATCTACAACTCCCATTCCCCCTTTTCTATTTGTCCAATAAGGAGTTTTCCTTTTTTCTTTATCTTTTATTCCAGAGGAAATTGAAGATAGATTTATTGATTTGTTTTATAGTATTTTTATTTGTATCCTCAAGAATACTTGCACTGTATAATAGTTTTGACAGTGCTAATGTATTTATGACTGTGCATTTTCCAAAAAGAGTTAGTTTTCTAGATTTCCGTGTATTTAGTGTCTTAGTGAGTTTTTCAATCTTTTCGTCCCAGTTAAGTTTATAACATTTAGCATGGTCGTGTCCTAAGTGTATCCCCAAATACTTTACTTCTTTATTAGTCATTTCGATATTTTCTAAATACTGATGTCGATATTTCAAAGGTCCAAGTAAAATTCCAACAGTTTTTTTCAATATTTAGTTTCATACCAGATTTAGTGCAGAAAATACTTATTAACTCAATACATTTTTTGAAAGACCCTGCATCAGCTACAGGTAACGTCGCGTCATCCGCGTGTTGCAATATTTTTATTTCATTTTCATGTGGGCTTTTTTTAATCCTTTAATATCATCACGAGAGATTTTTTTTTTAAATTTCAACAACAAATACACTGTAAGAATAGAAAAGCTGATTTTGGACACCCCTATCGAATTCCTCTTTGCATCTCACAGGATTCTGAAATCCAACCATTATTTTTATTCGAATTAAAGGATTCTTATACAAAAGTTTTATCCATTTTTTAGGACGTCAAATATGAAATTCCACTCTACTGAATCGAATGCTTTTTGGAAATCTAAGAATACCAGTATTCCTTCTTGATTATTGGTTTCACAAAAATCTCTAAAATTGTTCTTGCGTTTGTTCCTATATATCTCCCCTTTACATAAGCGGTTTCATCGTGACTGATTTTAAAAGTTGTTTGATACGTTTTGTACTCGTTTTCCTAAGATAAAGATTGATTGATTGTATCTTGCTTAACGTCTCACTCGAGAATTTTTCACTCATATGGAGACATCACCAAGACCGGTGAAGGGCTTCAAATTTAGGCCTATGCTCGGCGCTTACGGTCATTGAGCAGTGAGGGTTCTGTAGCGTGCCACACCTACTATGACACGGGTCATTCGTTTTTAAGGTCATCTCCGAGGACCCGTGACATTCACATCTGATGCCGAGCGTTTAGCGATGGAACTGTCCCTACCTGTCTTAACGACTTGGGTGTGTCGCGGCCGGGATTCGAAGCCCGGGCCTTCCGCATGCGGGGCGAACGCTCTAACCTCTAGGCCACCGCGGCGGTTCTAAGACAAAGACGATAATCTTCTAATCTGTATTAGTCAAGCTAATTGGTCGGTAAGTTTTTATATTTGAGAGAAAAAGAAGAGTTATTTGATCAATGGTTGAGATTTAATAAAATTAACGATAATTTCAACAACTTTTGTCAACTCATCTTAGTAGAAGAGTTTAAAGGGTGTTCATCAAGATTTGAGAACACATTTAGAAGATAGGAATGTGAGAACTCTTGAGGAAGCCGCAGTTATTTAAGATACTTATACTCTCTCTCATAAGAAGAATTTTGTAGGAAAATCTCAAGCTAGTAGTTCATAAAAAATCTAGACTCAGATATAAAGAGTGCTTCAGAGTTTTAATCTAGTTCCCAGTCACCACCTCACAGTGGTTCTACGTCCAATCCAAGGTCATGACGTTCTGAAGGTTCCTCTGGTGTAGAACCACTTCCTACTTGCACTTATTGTAAGAAAAAAGGTAATCTGATTAGTGAATGCTTTTAAGCTTAAGAGGAAAAAATGACCTTGACAAACCACAGCTACATGCTTGTACAGCATTTAGAAATGACAGGAAAGCCTTTGTAGGAGCGCCTAGGGCTATTCAGTCAGACCAAGGTTCAAATTTTGTGTCAGGGTTGTTTCAGCAAGTCAAGCATGATCGAGTTAGGTGTTAGATAATATAAGTCTACTGCTTATCATCCCGAGTCTCAGGGGGCACTTGAACGCTTCCATCAAACCCTTAAAACTATGATGTTATCAGTATGATAAAGACTGGGATAAAAGGGTTCACCTTGGTTTTATTTACTGCAACAGAAGCAGTTCAAAAGTCTCTAGGATTGAGTCCCTTTGAATTAGTGTTTGGTCATACAGTTAGAGTTCCTTTGAAATTGTTGAAAGAAAAATGACTGAAACTAGTGCTCTTAATCTTTTGGAATATGTGTCTAATTTCAAAGAGAGACTTCATAATGCTTGTAAATTAGCACAAGAAAATCTCAAGAGTTCTCAAGCCAAAATGAAAGTTTGGTATGACAAAGATGCTAGGAACAGAGTTTTTAAACCAGGTGATATGGTGATAAGATATTATGGTCCTTATGAAATTGAAAGCAAGCTTAGTGATGTGAACTATGTAGTTAAGACACTTGGCCAGAGTAAAGAAAAACGAGTTTGTCACATTAACATGTTGAAAGATAGATGTGACCGAAATTCTGTAAAAATCAGTTTTCACTTTAGCCAAAATTGTACTGAGAATGAAATTAATGTAGAAACTTGTGAAAAAGACTTCAACCAGAATGGCTGTTTAAAGAACTCTGAAATCTTGCCAATCTCGATACCAAACTTGGACATTTGAATATTCACCAAAGAGAACAAGTTCAACGTCTTATGGCTAATTATCCTCCAATCTTCTCGGACGTTACACAAAAGATCAATGCCGCTTGTCATGATGTTATAGTTGGTGACGCTTTGCCCATCAAGGAGCATCCTTATCGTTTAAATCCGTTAAAATTGCAGTACTTAAGAACAGAAGTGCTGGACATGCTGGACAATGACATTATCGACTCAAGTAAAAGTGATTGGAGCTCACTTTGCATCTTAGTACCGAAACCTGATGATACCTACCGATTATGTACTGACTTCAGAAAAGTGAATTCTGTCACGAAAACAGATTCTTATCCGGTTCCTAGAATTGATGACTGTATTGAAAAAAATGAAAATGCCAAATGTGTCAGTAAATTTAACCTGTTGAAAGGTTACTGGCAAGTGCCATTGACTGAAAGAGCCAGAGAAATCCCTGCATTTGTGACTCTCGTTGGCCTCTTTCAATACAAAGTGATGCCAACTGGTATGAAAAATGTTCCAGCGACCTTTCAGCGGATGATCCATTCCCTTCTACATGACTTTCAAGGATGTGAATCCTACATTGATAGTGCTATCATGTAGGTATCACACCGGTAATTGCCCAATCAAAATGAACTTAGTCAATTGTAGTTCCATATATTTAAAGAAATATTTTTTTCCTTGCGCGATTTTTCTCATTTCCTCTTCTTCTTTTCTCTTAATTTTTGCACCCCTGATTATGAAATTTTGTGTACTTTGTAGAAATAACCAAGTGTATACAAAGGAACTATTTGCTGTTGGTATCTGAGGTTACTTCCTGAGGTGTACTCCGGCTGTTTACACACATGTGAAAAACACGTGGATTTGAGGGTAGTCTTGTTTACGGGTAATTTATTTTCGAAAATGCCGCGTAGGGTGCTGTTTTTCTGGTGTCGGCAGACGAGATAGGTAACATAGAACATTTCTGACTGCGTTATTCGGCATCAATTCTGTAAACTGATTTTTAATGAATTTTTTTCCTCTATAGTAATATATAGTGAAAATAATTACCGGTGTGATACCTGTACAGTAACACATGGGAGGAACATTTTCAAATTATACGTGTATTCTTCGACATTCTGGCAAAAGCATATTTAACAGTGAACCTTACAAAGAGTTACTTTCAAGTGTACTGTAGAGTATTTAGGTCATAAAGTAGGTCAGAATTATGTAATACCTATTATGGCTAAAGTGGAGGCTACTGAAAAGTTCCCGATTCCTACAAACAAGAAAGAGGTAGTGAGATTTTTGGGCATGAGAGCTTTTTACAGAAAATTTTGTCCGAATTTTTTTTTCAACGGTTGGTCTACTTACCAACCTATTGCAAACGAGGGATAAATTTGTATGGACAAAGGATTGCGACGAATCAATTCGTAAAATTAAATCCGTTCTCATGAGTAGACCAGTTCTTTGAGCTCCTGATTTTTTAAAGCAATTTAAGCTTACTGTAGATGCTAGTGATGTAGGAATTGGTGCTGCTTTGTTTCAAGGACATAGTGACAATGTAGATAGAGTTGTTACATATTTTTCTAAGAAACTTACAATATATCAACAAAAGTATTCAACCAATAAAAAAGAGTGTCTTGCTTTGTTGTTAGCTTTGCAATATTTTGATGTTTATTTGAATGTTACTGTACATCCAATTCTTGTTTTTACTGATCACAACCATCTCACCTTTTTGCATAAAATTTCAAACAAGAATCAAAGACTCACAAGATGCAGTTTATTATTGCAAGAGTATGATATTGATATCAAAGATATCAAAGGCAAGGACAATGTTATAGCAGATGCCCTATCAAGAGTGTCTTGAGTATGTTTTGTTATTTTGTTGTTGCTTTGAGTGATGTATAATGTATATTTGAGTTTTCATGGTCATTCTTTTTAAAGGGGTGTTGTGTATATTACTATTTGCACTAAATTGACCTAGATTGCTCTAGAGAAGTGATGTTTATTTCATTGACACCTGTGACCGAGATTGTTATTTTTAGTAGAAAGATGACGTGATGTTGCATCATTGTCTTTCAAGATTGTGCCAGAAAATTCATTCACTGAAATTCTGATGATTAGAGAAGCTCTCCATAGACACTTTATATGCTTTTGGATTTTATTATACTGGGAACTACGATTTTGGAATTATTATTTATATGTGTGTAGATTCTGTTCGGATTTATTATTCAACTACTGTAAGTCAGTATTTTGCTATTGTTACAATTTTCTTTCAGTTATTGATTGTAAATAAATATTATCAATTGTTTAATTGCCTTTTGTAGTCAATTCTGCTGCGCTATATTAAGGGATTGTTCTGACCCATAACATAATATAGAAAAAGAATAATAATAGAGAAAACAAACCGAAGGTGTTCTGTTGAAGACGGAAGACCTTAACTAGACACCATCTCGTTGCGAGCAACTAGTAGGTCTTCCGTCCGATTTCTGAGGAGATAAGATCTTGATAGGGATAATTCAGTTAGTGAAGAACAACTATACCATGAAAGGAATAATCACTTAAAGCTGACATGAATTAATAAATACGTATACCTTTCTCATCTTATCCGCCATATTTCTTTCAGGTAGCCTAATTTACTCTACCCGTATATACCCCAAATGTGATTGTCACACCTGAGTGATTTTTCTAGGTGGACTCGACCAGTGCACATCTCCGATAGTAATATATAGGGAATGAGAAACAAATAAAATAACATTTTAAAACATTATGCTTTGCTCAAAATTACAAAATATTGATTGTATACTAATGCAACATTCTGGAAGTTTAGGTAAGTTAAGACAAAAATGCAAAAAAAAAACAAAAAAAAAAAAACAAAGCTTTTCTTGCATACTTGTAAGTGCATGCAAGTATTTGCATTTTCTAATAAAATAAATGCGGATAAATCATTTGCCAATTACATACTGATAGAATGGAATAGGCAAAGAGCATAAAATATATTATTTATATCAATTCTTGCAAAATAAAGGTGCATGCCATATGCATAATATGCAATGCACAAGGTATAATCGCCAAAAAAAGTATCAAATACGGGCGTCTATTCAACAGGTATCGGAGATGTGCACTTACCAAAAATATTAGATTCTCTTTATTCTGATAAATCCACGAAACAAAATGATAAACTCCATTTGTATCTCGTTAGAACTTTACAACACGTTCTCATTCCATTATACAGACTGCGACACACTTCACCCGTGCTAAACAGTGTGTCTTCAATCAGGGGAGATGTCAGAGTCGAAAATTTTTCCTGTATTGAATGCTTGTCTGGTCGAGGTTTTGCAGTTTATAGAAATGGGGAATCTAATATCTGGTTGGATATATTGCGTGCACAATTCAAAATTTCTCGATGATCATATACAAACTTGGATATACAAATAAGGGAATAATGATCGAAAATATACATCTGTGTGCAAATGCGTGTATTACATTTGCAATCCATAATAAACAGTTCATTACACAAAGACACATATGAAAGGAAATTTATAAACGAAAATATAGTTTTGTTGTCTCTTTTGGAACCACATAATTATTTACGGTCTCTGTATGTCCATATTCATTGAGAGAGAGAGAGAGAGAGAGAGAGAGAGCGACCGTTCTACTTCGATTTATAATATATCATTTCACAGAAGGAAAGAAAATTGATCACTTATATAAATGTAAGCTTTCAAGCATTAAAAATTTCCAGCTATTTAAAAATTTGTGATTGACAATATGTTGGAAACTTACAGGAGTTGATGCTTATAATTGAATTCATTACAAATTTAAAAACAAAATGTTAGTTTGAACTGTGCATGTAGAAAATACTGACTTTGTATGTTAGAATAACGGGAAAAAAGTAAATTGTCAAAAAAAGTGGGGAAAGCAGACCAGCCTTCCTGCCCACCCCAACCCCCTGTTTTCGTGCCTGAAACAACATATCAATTCGTGTTGAAAGAAATGTGCATATCTACATTTCATTAAATTCCAAAGGAGCTCGAATTTATGTGTTCCCCTATTAATTATTTTGTATGCAAGATTCGTTCCCGAATTTAGAATCATGCTTTCAGTCAGAGCAGAAATGAATTCATGTTGAAGTATATCTAGTTTGAATGTAAATGTTGAGTTCCTTCTTTTAATTTCATCAGACTCATTAGAAACCCCTCTCCCAAACTATGCAGCTTTGTTTTTAACGATATCTAAATCGGTATAAATGAATCCGGATATAAATTATATAATGTTTTTTCGTGATCATATAGATACTGATACTGATAATGAAAAAAGAAAATGTTTATACTCTTGCCTTCTGCATATCCTATTAATGCATTACAGTATATTGACATTGTATCATATCAAATAAAAGCTCAACACGAATTTTACTGACTTATGCATACTAACATCTTATCGAATACATTTGAATTTGAAATTTCTACGTACAGCGGTATGGCCATTGCGCCAGATCTACGAAATGAAAATATTTATGAATAAATTACACTCAGGCCTCAAAGTAATCATTATGGCATGTTACAGAAACGTTAAAACACACAAATGCTATAGTCCTGCAATGCATGCATGCGATTTTTCTGAATACATGTATTTATGTATTCATGAATGAAGTTCCTACGCTTGAAAATATCTTGGTCTTTATGCATTTTGTTTTGTGATTTTGGTTTACCGTTCCTTACACTGTGTAAATGAAGGACAACTTGGTAAAGGGTGCAATTCTACATGCACCATACAATTAGTATACATGCATGTGTTGCAAAACAAAATGTACATGTAATAACCAGACATGTATCGTCATTTTTCATTGGGGGGGGGGGGGGGGGGGGGGGGGGGGGGGGGCACAACAGGGGAAAAATGGAAAATTGGATTCTTCAAAATTTCTTGCCA
The DNA here is from genome assembly GCF_947568905.1 of Ostrea edulis. Lineage (NCBI taxonomy): Eukaryota > Metazoa > Mollusca > Bivalvia > Ostreida > Ostreidae > Ostrea > Ostrea edulis. The sequence continues at coordinate 46,140,448 of NC_079167.1, forward strand.
TTCAAAATAATAATTAAAAAAGATGCACGAAAACAGCAATAAAATAAAACAAAACACCCAAACAAACCAAGATGTTTTGTCCGATGTTCAAAGTCCTAATGTGGGGTGAAGGGTTAAAGAGTCTTTTACTTTGACTACCTCAATAATTTCCCCTACACTTCATTTTCTTCAATCCTTGGGGGTCGGATGGGGTGGTTAGAGTCCTCTACTATGAGTGCCTCATATCTTAATTTTCTTAATTGGTGGTAATGTGTGTCTTCTACTATTATATCAGAACTTTCAAGCTGGGGTAAGTGGGGGAGGGGTTGTCACTCAATGTATCTTTAATTTCCATTACAAACTAACAAAAAATGGATATTGTTATTAAAGGTGGGTGACAGACACTCTTGTCCTCTCCCCTTGATGTTTGATAACGACGCATAATATGATAAACTCGATTATTACATTTTGCATTAGTACAATTTGCGTCGAGTTAGACGCAGAATGTAATAACGCAAAATGGCATAGATATATAAGATCTATTGAGCGCCAAATTAGCATAAAATGAAGTAATTGAAAATAACATTATTTAAAAATATGTTTAATTTTTAATTAATACGTGCTTTAAATGAATCAAATAAATCTGCATTATCAATTAATGAGAGCAATATTGAGTTACTAGTACTGTTCTCTTTTTATTGAATTAACGATATCATTTGTCTTAATAAGAGCACGATTATTACAAGATCATCGGTTCTCTCTCTCTCTCTCTCTCTCTCTCTCTCTCTCTCTCTCGTCGTTATCTCTCTCGTTGTTCTCTCTCTCTCTCTCTCTCTCTCTCTCTCTCTCTCTCTCTCTCTCTCTCTCTCTCATCCCATACACTCGTACAGTGTTGTATATGCAAATTTATGTTCTAAACGATTTCCTGATTTATATATCTGCAATACTCTGACCAGTAAATCATATGGTATAAGGATTCATGCACAAATACAGGGTAAATATTATACTCTGATACTTCCCCTGATTGAAGATAGCTGATCGGCACGGGTTAAGTGTGTCGCAGTCTGTACAATGGACAATGTTGTTTACTGTTGGAATGCAAATGGAGTTTATCGTTTTGTTTCATGGATTATGCAAATAAAGGGAGTTTTACTACTACTTAGAGTATTTTCGACAAGTGTACACGTACATCTGCGATCCTTTACAGATATTACGAGTAGGCCCAGGTAAATAGTCGTCCGCATTCGATGCGTTTACATGGCGAGCATACATGCCATTTTTATAAGTACAGTAGTATTTATGTCTTTGCCTTTTACTTGAAGTAATTGTGAATGGTATAGATTGTATACTCTTTGCTTATTCCATTTTATCAATAAATAAAAGATGAAATATTTCTCCGCATTTTTGTATAGTTTTGACATATTTACTGCAAATGTAGGCACGTTCACGAAAAGAAAAGGCATTCTATATATATTTATCCAAATATATATATTTAGAATGATTTACTACTGTACGATATGTTTATTATAATTTTGAGCACTGCTTGGTGTTCCAAAACGTGATTTCATTTCTTCTTGATGTCCTATAAATTGGTATCGGAGATGTACGTGTTACCTGTCGAAGTTACCCGCACAGGTAAATCGAAGACACTGATGTGAAGTGAAGCGAAGCAAAGCTCGTCCCCTTATATACCATGCGAACCCCGATACATATAACAATAGAAATTCCAACTAATATGGCGGATTAGCAAAGAAATATGGCGGACATATAGAATTATACTATATTTATTAATTCATGTCAGCTTTAAGATCTTAAAAATAGAGCGATAAACACACAAGAGATATATTTTATCAATTTTCTTATTCAATTGTTCAAGCAAGCCGGGAGGCTCGCAGGCCTGTTTCTTTATATCATTACATAGATCTTGCTGAGCTGAGCAACTTCTAATCAATATTCAATATCATAAGTTTCTCGAGATAAAAGTTATTGAATGCGACATAAATTGGATTGTTCAGGCAAAGTTTCGGACCCGGGGGCCTTTTTCTTGATATCGTTCGAAAGATCTTGCGAAACAGAACTTTTGTTCTACATGTCTTTTTCAAAAGTTTCTCGAGAAAAAAGTTATTGTTTGCGACAATAATCAGACTGTTCAGGCGAGCCATGAGACTCGCAGACCTTTTTTTTAATATCGATAGCTAAAGGTTGCGAAACTGAACAACTTTTGTTCAATATGTTTTGTCGAAATTTTCTCGAGAAAAAAGTCATTAATGTTATTAACTACGACACAAATTCGATTGTTCAGGCGAGCCATGATTCCTGCAGGCCTTTTTTCCTGACATCATTAAATATATCTTGTTATATGTATTGATTGTAACACAAATTGGACGGTTCAGGCGAACCATGAAGCCCGCGGGCCTATGTTGGGATATTGTTCTAAAGATCTCACTAAACTCTATAACTTTTTTCTATATGTCTTTACAAAATATTTACGAGTAAAGAGTTATACATGTAATTTAAAACGTGTGAAAAAATGGAGCACTTTTAAAAACTAAATTTTCAGACCTAGGCGAGCGTCGAGGCTCTTTGACCAAAATCAATGAAATTCATAACATGAGCATAGATACACCTCGTCTACAATCGCTGAAAATTTCAGTCTTCCATCTAGAATGGTTTCGAAGAAAAGCTCCGTACAACGAGACCCTCTGAAAAATCGAAAGTCGGCGATATCTCGTACCGGAGTCAAACTGAATTTTTTCTTCAAACTAGATCAATATCTAACTTCCCTGAAAATTTGATGAAAATCGGTCCATGTATTTTTGAGTAATCGAGTAAGAAAAAAATAATAATATAGAAAAATGATAGAGAAAAGGAAACCGAAGAATAACAAGTAACGAAATAATGTAATTCCTGTTTTCGAACTGTAGGTAAAATTCTGTTTTTATATCTTAATAAAATTACGGGTTGTTTGCTGTCCATTATTTGTTTACTGTGAATTGAAAAGTGCATTTTCTGAAATTTCCGAATATAAATATTAATCGTGACTATTAATCAGTCAAATTTCTTTCTCATTTGGGAATCAAATGTCGCTTGAATGGATAAGAATAGTGACATTGGTATCTGTGTTGTATTCAATATGGTTAGTAGAAATGCAAGTAGACGGTCATCTGACGTCCGCAATCTGATTAAAACCAGATCCTGAGATCCGCTCACTTAGATCTAAGTGAGCGGATCTCAGGATCTGGTTTTAATCAGATTGCTGACGTCCGTAACATGTTTTCAGCAGACAAATTCGAAGCAAAATATCTTCTTATCCGGAAGTTTCCCGTGGGTCATATTTTGAATTTAAGTTGACAGAAGGTAAAACTTTCGATATCTTGCGTTAATTTTGAGCTATATCGAGGTCGATTTTTGACCATTTCCTTTTATAAAATTGGAACCATTTTTGGCGAATGGCTGATATGTGTGTGCGTGCCTCTGTGTGTTACGAAATATATTTCTTTTCTTTTTTTTTTTTATTATTATTTCATTTTCTTTTTACAAAAAAAGTTAAACCGAATATTTTAGACCGCGCCTCTCAGCATTCATGCATCGACGAATGGGAAAAAAACGTATCTTAAGACCTTTGTTGTTTTTTTTTTTTGCTTATTTCATTTAGCATTATGGTACTTTCTTACTTACTCATGCCCATTTAAAGAAAACAAAACACGCCAACGGTGGTTAGAAATCTCTCCGGTACTGGCGCCAGTGTGATCCGATTAGTCACAGCGTGAGCATCAGACTGATCATACCCGCTAACTTTAACACGGAGGGTGACATAAATTCTGAACTTATTTCAATAAATCGTTTCTTTTGGCAGTTTTAGTAACAGGTTTTTTTACTTCTAAAAGAACAAGAAGAATATCAGATTAGAATTATTTCCACTTGACTTGCACCTTTTGCAGAAGTGTGTAATCCCTCTTACTACATTATGTATTGTTGTGATACTGTGCTGGATATTTAGCAAACCGCTAAAGGCAATGGTTTATTTTTAAGACATATTAAAAGTATTTTATCTGCACTACATGTGTGGGGATTTAGTCTCTTAAAGCATTTACCTGTACAAATAGATCATTATTCCAACTATTTGCAATGACTTTTAATTACAAACATACTTTAAAACGATTATTGACTAAAATATTAGATAAAAGTATTCTATTTTGGTTCATACTGGCGAACAATGAATTGCTGTGATCATAATTTCTTATTGATTATACCGAGAAGAAACAAACAACAGATGCTGCCATCACCTAAAGCTGATAATAAGGGTGTTATATATGTGTATACATCTCTCTCTCTCTCTCTCTCTCTCTCTCTCTCTCTCTCTCTATATATATACATGTATATATATATATATATATATATATATATATATATATATATATACATGTATATATATATATATATATATATATATACATCTATATATATATATATATATATATATATATATACATCTATATATATATATATATATATATATATATATATATATATATATATATATATATCTGTCTGTCTGTGTGTGTGTGTGTGTGTGTGTGTGTGTGTAGAAGCACTGAAATACCTCAATTTTTCGGTGGTCTTTACCAAGAGACATATATAAACAAATATCATCACATACTACACACTGCGAAAAAACGACAGATATAATATAAATAATCTACACCGTTAACAGAATTGATACACTAACAGACTAAATTGAGAATAAACAATTTCTAAGTGTACTGGAACAGTGTCATGGCCTTTTCAGTGCTTCTATAAAATTCTTATTGGCTCTGTATCTGTTTTGATCACACACACACACACACACACACACACACAACGCGTCACTCTAATTATACGATACCTGCCATTGTCTTTCAATTTTCAACTAATGACAATTTTGTACCTACACCACGCAAGTAAACAGGTTTTCAAAAGCGTCTACTGGATGACAAATCGTTATCAACCAATAACTAAATACTTTTGAAACTTTTTTCTGTTAAAAGTCAGGTTAATTAATTCTCATTAGGTCGCCAGTATGTTAATAGCATAAAATATCTCCATTGATCAGTTGTAGATGATGCTTTTGAACCGTTTTCAACAATCGATACCTAACCGTAAGGTGTGCATTCAGTTTACAAAAAATTCAATAAGGCAATTATCCTTCCACCAATACTGCGGTCCGTGATCCTTTTAAACAATGTGACAGAGAACGGTCTAACTCGGTTCAGAATCCGACATCGATCAGAAACTGCCGCTCGCCGCCCCCGATCGATCACTTCCAGCTGTTCCCTACCACGTCTAAGCGTTTTCCAGCTTCTGCTAATGTCATAAATGGCTAATTCAGCTATGATATTTTCTCTCTCAAACGAAGTCCTTTAAAAAGGATGATAGATAATGCAGACTGACTTATCTTTAAAGTTATATTTTTAAATATCACAAAGGGGAAAATATCGATAATTGTTTAAACTGAACAGCGGTTTTGCATCAATTAAATACGAATAAGATCGATTGGTGCTATTTCGCTATAATTTGAATCTATAGGTAGAAGAAAGACAGATTTTAATGCAAGGAAAACCTAGAAATCCATGTTATAACGAAATATTTAAATGGAATACCAAAAAAATATCGATCGATATCATGTCAATTGCACTATATCAAATGATTTGTTAATAGTTATTAGATCCCTGAAATTCACAAAAATATGCCCAAAGAGAAATGTTAGAACAGTTTGTATGAGACAATTATAGAATGCGTAATTAAGAAATTTTATTCTACTTGTCAAACAGCATTTGTAGGAAGTCTGAAGTCATCGATCTCTGTGTTTAAGCAGACGGGAGTTGGATTTTGAAATTTCAGTCCCGTTATGATATTCCAAGCTGCAGCTAAGACAGCGTATCTTTTACACCCAGAATAAGATCAGTCGCCTATCAAATATAACCTTTCCTGTCAAGCTGGAAACGGACGATGTAATTTACCACTGATAAACCTTATCCGCTAAGGAGGGGGAAAATACACTCCATTACAACTTTTTCAATACTTATTGGGTTATTGACTTTTAAAAACAGAAACGCGGGACCAGAACAGTGTCAAAGAGTTCTTTACCCGGGAAATGAATACGACTTAATAATGTACTGTCTGATCGATAACCCATGCAGAACACACCATTGATGTAATAGCATTAATGAAAAATAATTACACATATTGAAATAACCTTTGGTCGACGCATTAGTTGTGATATTTTAAGAGAATTTCTGAGAAGACGAGTATCACTGGAACTGATTTAAAACATATACATAACATATATAAAAATAATCTTATAGCCAAACAAAGAAAATCTGCGGAGATAAATCCGCCTCCAAGTTGTTATTCTACAGATACATGTAACAATATTGACCTTATGCACATAACACTTGTTATGACAATATGGAGTAGTAGCATCCGGCGACATTCTTTCACTAACCTCCCACGAAATTTCATTTTCACTGTGCACAAGCCGATGACCGTAGTACATTATGTACCTCTTACAGTTATAAAAAATGGTAACTGGTCTGATCGGTAAACTATTTACATTGTATTTTTATCTGCGTGACTTACTATGATGATTATATGCACAGTGGTGTCATTCGTTGTTGTTTCCTGGAATAGAAGCAAATTCTACCGCGGTTATTGCAGAGATCGAAGGAATGCCATAGTCAATATTCTACGATATACCTTCATACGTAGTAACTGATTATAAAGAAATTGATACACATCTCACTTGCACTATAAGTGTTTTGCTAATGCAACAATGAAATCGGTAACTGATAATTCAATTTTATAATCCAAAAAATTTATATGTGTTATAAAACATTTCTAAATGACTGAAGAATATTTGTCATTCAATATGAATCGATCGTCTGCATTCCGAGATCGATACACATTTAGACAAACATGGCGATACACAAACAAATTAACTCTCTTTCACGTGTGTGTAGTTTCCTTCGACTGTGTATTCAAAGCAGTTGATAAATCCGTCAACATTAAAGTAAATGATTCCATTGTTTGTATAAAAAAAAAAAAAAAAAAAAAAAAAAAAAAAAAAAAAAAATAGATCTAATGTACCCTACCATCTTCTTTTCCCAATTTAGGAACCGGATTCACGATTGAATGTACAGTATGTGGATCCGCGAAAACTTTGCGCAATGTCGGGCAACACAGCAGTCTTCTTCTGACTACTATAGATTAAAACTATATAATATATATGGATGCTGGTTTAGTTGTTTTCAGTAAGAGCACCCCTGAAGCCCTCTACTGTCCTTGCCTATGTTGTTTCCGCTGGTAGGAGTTTCCAGTCCCTGGTGGTTTTTGGGAAGAAGGCATTTCCATAGATTGGACTTTCCTGAAATAGCCTATCTTTCCCTCTTGTTCTGCTGTCACTGGATTTCATATAATGTTGGCAGTCTATATTAATTAATCCGTTCTTTATTTTGTACAGCACACAAAGCCTTTTTCCTTTTCTTCTCTCTCCTAGGCTTTCCAACCTAAAACTGTATATCATTTTCGTGACACAGCCTGGTGTTCGGTCTGTGTAGTTGTTAAACACGAATCGTGATCAATAGGTATTCGGAAATTCTTTACCATTTTCGGGTTGTTTGAATAAGTATTTGATAGGGGTCGACCCTGTACATGTAACTCCCTAATGGGAGCATTTAGCGAAAACATGAACAGTGCAACTTGATAAGAACGTCATTATGATCAACTTTGTTGAATAATGCTTTACAAAATATTTGTCCTTTTCAAGATATAAATGATAAATTTTTTTTATGGTTTTGGCCCCTCAGATCCCTAATTACGTAATATATAACCTACATAATGATATCTTTACATGATGATCGTTAAGATGAACAGTTTCGCTTGTCTGACTTATAACAAAATATAAATAGCTCAGGAGATATACTTAAAAGACCTTAGACTCTTCTTGACCCCTTATTTAAAGGGGGTATGATGGGGCCACAATAGGGAATCAAAGTTTTACATACAAATATATAGGGAAAATGTTTAAAAATCTTCTCAAGAACCACTGAGCCAGAAAAGCTGAGATTTACATGAAAGTTTTCTAACATATTTCAGATTTATGTTTGTTAAAATCATGGTTCCCGGGGGTAGGATGGGGCCACAATAGGGGGTCAAAGTTTTACATACAAATACATGTATATAGGGAAAATCTTTAAAAATATTCTTCTCAAAAACTACTGGGCCAGGAAAATGGAAATTTACAATGAAATCTTCCTGACATAGTGCAGATTCAAGTTTGTAAAAATCATGGTCCCCGGGGGTAGGATGGGGCGACAATAGGGGATCAATTTTTACATACAAATATGTAGGGAAAATCATTAAAATCTTCTTCTGAAAAATCACTGGGTCAGAAAAATTTACATTCACATGAAAGCTTCCTGACCTAGTCCAGATTCAATTTTGAAAAAAAACATGGCCCCCGGGAGTAGGTTGGAATCGCAAAAGGGATCAAAGTTTTACATGCGAATATATAGGAAAAATCTTTAAATATGAGCCAAGGTGACTCAGGTGAGCAATGTGGCCCATGGGCCTCTTGTTCTTCATATGAACAGACAGATCTTGGAAATGTGCATTCTTTTTGTTATATATGTCTTAACAAAACATTGCATACGAAAGAGATAATCTACATCAAATATAAAAAAAATCACAGAGATGAACGAAAAATTTTCTCATCCAATTTTTCAGGTCCAGGCGAACGTTTAGGCGAATCACTTTCGGTCAAATCGAAGGCCTTTAAAACATTTAGAATGATGGCAAGGCGGACATCCACAAAATCTCACTAAAAGGGAGATAACTCCCGACCGGAAGTGACATTTCGCCCACAATTTAGCATGCAAAGTTTCGTTACCAAACGACATCTTTTCTGAAAATATCATCAAAATCGATCGAGAAATGGCTAAGAAAATCGAGGCAATTACCAAGGAAAATAATAATAACTAGTTCTACAGGTGTAATTGTAACGGGGACCGTTACATGTTCCCCAAACCTCCCCCAATTAAAAAGTGATGTCATTGTAAACCTATAGCAAAAACTCATTTTATTTTAGCCTTTAATTACACGTAGTGCGTTTAATATGGTCATTTCAGTACCAAGAAATGAGAGAAAGTAATGCACGTTCATACACGCGCACGCGAGTATGATTCTGCACTTTAGGTGATATCATTCAACAGGCCTTTGTATCATATACCCACAGTATGAATTTCATAACGTTTCCATCAAATATAAGGAAGTCATAGTGATTTTAAAATCGTCCAATCAGAATTCAGCACATGTGCATGCACGTGTTGAGCAGTAGTTTTAACCAGAGCAATTTGGAAGGAGTACCAAGACACACCTAGAACCTCAAAATCAAAAGAATTTGATAAAAAACAAAAACGTTATTGTCCTTCAAAAAATTAAGTTTTGAAAGATGATGCATGCATGCGCGTGTGTGTTTGCATTTTTTATTACCCCAATATATAGATAGATATATCATCTACCTATGCTGTGAATATCAACTCATTCGCTTCATTCATAAGAGAGTTGAAGACGTTTTAGTATTATCCAATCAAAATGAAGTGCAGATTGGTAATTTTGACCATGCAGATCAGTTGAGGATCTCAATACCTACCTATGATATGAATATCAAACCATTTCAATGAACAACAAAAAAGTTAGACTGATTACAAAGTTAGTGTACGAAAATTGTTATGTACGTGCACGCGCGTGCAGACAAAATGAATATCATTTTTCACATCTACAAATGATATACTATCATCCTATTAAGGTTTTATATCGATCCCTTGTGAATTCCGATTTCGTAAATTTTGTACCAAAATTGCAATGTACGTGCGTGCGCGTGCATGCACGTGCAGAAAAAATGATTATCGTTCTGCACATCTACAAACGCTATACTATCATCCTGGAAAGTTTCATATCGATCCCTTTTGTAGTTTCTGAGAACACTCCCGGAGAAAAAAGTACCGGAGAAAAAGAAAAAGAGAAAAAGGAGAAAAAGACTAGTTATCCTAATTGTTCGTGAACAATTAGAGGGCTTTCCACCTTTTACTTGCTTTTCCCAGACACTTTTCATCTTCAAATTTCTTCAGTTTTATCCCCAAACTTAACAACACCCAAATTTAGAAAAAAATATTTCAAATCTGCCGCCGTTAGTGTTAGAGATTCAGGAAATGGTTTCGCACTAAAAAAGGGAGTGGTGATGTTGGAAAGCCGTCACATATCAGGTGAAAGTGTAATAGAACTAGGTGTTTTGGTTGACCTTAGACATGCTAGACATGATATTTTGAGATTAAAAGAAACCAGAAATGACATATTCAGAGGGCACATGTATTGATGACGTATTGATAATGCAGCTGTGAACATGCTGTAGAGCCTGTTGAGATATATATGACTGAGTAAAAGTGCAAATTACAATAACGGAAAATGGAATTGAACTGGATTTTACCGTGTGTGTTGTTTACTGTGGAATTTATATTTTGTAATTGCTCGAGGATTGATCATCATGTGTTCTATTTCACGGAAACAATGCCTTTCAGTCATTTCACTCAAGGATGCATATTGAAGGCAGTTTGCGGTTGAAAGAAAAGGTTTATGAGTATAGAATCTGAACGGAGAATTGATATTGCATCATTTCTGACCATGCAGGTAAGTGGGGTTTTTTTGTTTACAGTTACAGAGGATGGAATGTCAATGAGTTCAACTGTCAAGTAAAACTGCATCATCATTTCTGTTCAGGTAAATTAACTGAATTTAGTTTTTATATTGATGTAGGCAGACAATGGAATCAGACATGTATGTCTTTTCATGAAATGGAAATGTTTTACAAGACAGTCAAAAAATTGAGAATTGTGTATTTCTTAAAAAATTATGTTGTTGGACAGACGTGTCAAAATGGCATTGGTTGTGTCATTCAGTGATTTCTTCCTCGTGCAAGGTCTATTTGGCCATTTTAATGAAAATGATCTGCAGTTGGACTCAATGTCAACAGTGGTTTTCCATGATGTACACTGGAGTCGCTTATTTATGCACCGGAGCATTGTCACAGATGTGAGTGATTTTGTGCACAGTGTCGGGTTTCTTTCCAATGGGTTGCGTGCGGTTGTCCTTGACGTTGACCAAGCTTTCCCGCGGAGAAGGAATGCGTAGATTGTCGGTCATTTGTGTCTCTCGAGTACCTATAAGGGTGTAAACAGCTGCTAATATACAGATCGCTCGAAGGGTTGGTAATTTCTTCCTTTGGGAGACAGGCGTGATGTGTGTTGGTCCGATGTCCGTACGACAAACCATTCTCAAGTCTGACGTAGAAATCGTAAAACATAAGGGGCATTAACTCCTATTAGGGGTCACCGAATCCATTTGTCTAAGGTCTGTATTAATTCTACTAACTGACCTTTATGCTTCAGCAAAGGTTTCATCCTCCTCTCATTTACGGTTAAAAAGTAGTAGAGATAACAAGGATTTCTGCATAAGGTCCAGTAATCCTAATTGTTCGCGAACAATGAGAGGTCTTTCCACCTTTTCAGGTTTTGAAATATTCAAACAATGTCTTTGAATACAAGAATTCTTATTGATGCTGTACTGATAAAAATGGTTTCTTTTTATTAAAGTCACTGTAAAACCAAGAAAGGTCAAATTTCAGAGTCGTAATGTCTTGCGTCGAAATCAGTTGCGATATGACTACTTGAGCATATTATATCTCCAGGGTATTACGCTGAAAACAGTATAGAATAGAAAGTATGGATGACCTTGAGCTTTGACCTAATTTTCAAGGTAAGAGATCAAAGATCATATTCCTGTTGCTTACGTCTCTCTGCAATCAATACTTTAGGTGTTGTAAATTGTAAGTTAAATCACAAACTTACAGGGGCATTAATTCCCGTTAGGGATCAACGAACCATCAAAAGGAAGAAATTGTATTTTACACTTGATCAGGCAATAAGTTTAGTAAAGATTTCCTGTTTTTACCATTTACGGTTTCGAAACTGTACTGATAAAAAATTTTCGCAAGTCACTGTAAATCCGAGAAAGGTCAAAGTTTAGAGTCGAAATGTAATGCTTTGAAATTAGTTGGAATGTGACTTCTTGTTAATATCATATATTTTTGTATGTGCTGACGACGGTATGAACAATACTCATTTTCATAGTTTCTCGATGACTTTGACCGTGACCTAATATTCAAGGTCAAAGGTCAAGTATAATATTCCAGATGGTTCCGTTTTCCTACGACTAATACTTTAGGAGTTGAAAAGTTCATGCCTCTACTATTTACAGTTTCTAAGATGAATTGATAACAATGGTTTTTCGCGCCAAGTCCCGTAAGTTCGTCAGGGGTCAAAGTTCAAGTACACAGGGTCAAATCTAAGCATGTTTTGAAATGTCGAATATCATGGACTATTTTGTTTCTCGATAAGTCTTGAGGCGTATTTTATTTTTGCCGGAAGAAAATAATAATAAACAGAACAATATCAGTAGTGCTTAATCCCCATGGGCACGATTTGTACAAATTCGATTCTAAAATTAGGATTTCTCTTTCTCTTTTTCACTGGACTTGCCGTTATTGCAGTGTGTTTATCAAAATTAGGTGACCTGTTTTGGTTTCAAGACCGGAATATGCTATTGTAGAGGTTTTTTTTGTTTTTATTAACTACCCTGGTCTAAATTACAGAATAAGTTAAATAAGGGATCTTAGTACTGAAAGTACTGAAAAGCGCTAAGCTGACTTCCTGAATTCTGTCTGAAATGTTGATGAGCATGAACAACAGTAAAAAACAGTTCATGCGTTATTCTCTATTTTCGCACAACTAAATAATACATTTTCTGTAAGGAAATAACAAATATGGATGGGAAACAATGTCCTGAAACTTTTCACTATGTTGAAATATAAACTTTATATGATGTTATTGAAAACAATGGTCACTATAATAATTTTGGTTCCACCCAGAACTAAAACCCTGTTCTTGGATCATGAAATTTACAATTTTGGTAAAGGACCCCTGCTCCTTTTAAATATCTATTTAATCAGAATTTAGTAAAAATAGCATTACTACTGCTGCGATGGTCTAGGGGGTAGAGCGTTCGCCCTGTATGCGGACGGTCGGGGTTCGAATCCCGGCCGCGACAGACCTCGGTCGTTACAACAGGTAATGACAGTTCCATCGCCAAACGCTCGGCATCAGGTGTGAATGTCACGGGTCCTCGGAGATGACCTTAAAATCGGATGTCCTGTGTTATAGTAGATATGGCACGCTAAAGAACCCTCCCTGCTCAATGGCCGTAAGTGCTGAGCATAGGGCTAAATTTGAAGCCCTTCACCGGTCTTGGTGACGTCTCCATATGAATTAAAAATTCTCGAGAGGGACGTTAAACAAGATACCAATCAATACAATCAATAGCATTAAAGGCGATGTTATTCAAATATTTTACACATAAACACTATATATACAACCCCCCCCCCCCCCCCGATCATGAAATGCTCTACATGACTTAAATTTTTTTCTTACAGATGTGATGTTGTAAAAAAGAATATTTTTGGTAATTTGTCAAGTTTTGTTTGATAATGTGAAAAAAGTTGTAATGGTAGTTTTCGGTAAAAAGTGTTCAATTGTTATTACACAATGGACGCTGATCAATTACAATAGAAAGGAATAGAAACTTTGAAGCCCATCATCGTTCACAACGACTAATATCTAGTAAATAATTTACTGTAATGTTCCAGTTTAATAGTGTATGAAACATTTTTAGAATACAACTAGAATAAAAGAAATTAATAGTTTTGTCAAACAAGAAAGAAAGGAACAAACTAACAACTGGACAAAAAAGAAAAATCAGTATATGCACCCAGGGGTACATGAACCGAGTTGCATGGGATACATTGTAAAGACAGGAATGATGTGGCATATTTATAATTGTGAAGAACTAATTTCAGTTTTAAACTTTTCGAGTTACTGTCCAGAAACCATATTTGTCTGAAGTTTTCAATCTATATTCGGTCACTGTGACTTTGACCTTTGTTCTCCAAAATCAATAGGGGCCTTGCTTTGCTGGTATCCAACAATATATCCTAGTTTCATTTGATTCAAATTAAAAATTTTCGAGTTATCCTCCGGAAACCAATTTTTTTTTTATAATTTTAAATCTATTTTCGGTCACTGTGACCTTGACCTTTGACCTATTTTCTCCAAAGTCAATAGGGGTCTTCCTTACCTGGTACATAACAATATCTTCAAGTATCATTTGATTCGGATTTAAACTTTCTGAGTTATCATCCGGAAACCAAATATTTCTGAAATTTTCATTTTATATTCGGTCACTGTTACCTTGACCTTTGACCTTTTTTTCTCCAAAATCAATAGAGGTCTTCCTTACCTGGTACCCAACAATATATCAAAGTTTCATTTGATTCGGATTTACACTTTCGGAGTTATCATCCGGAAACCAAATTTTTCTGAAATTTTCATTCTATATTCGGTCACTGTGACCTTGACCTTTGACCTTTTTTCTCCAAAATCAATAGGGGTCTTTCTTACCTGGTACCCAACAATATATCAAAGTTTCATTTGATTCGGATTTACACTTTCGGAGTTATCATCCGGAAACCAAATTTTTATGAAATTTTCATTCTATTTTCGGTCAATGTGACCTTGACCTTTGACCATTTTCCTCCCAAATCAATAGGGGTCTTCCTTACCTGGTACCCAACAATATATCAAAGTTTCATTTGATTAGATTGTAAACTCTTCATCACCAAACCAATAGCCGAGTTCAACTTCGTTGCAACTCGGCTAAAAATACACATAACCACATATACTAGCTAATAAGTGCCACAGATATTCATGTCAAAACACACCCACCTTATAATGTAGGTCTATGAAACACTATACATCCATTGCATCACCTCACCAGAAATCATTTAACCCCACCAGAAATCATTTAAATGTCCCGCTCGCGCCGGTAAGTGAGAAAGTTTCCCAGTTTACTTTCGGAAGGTCGGCGGAGGTCTCTTTCCAGGTACATTGTATCTGGGTTCTCTCTTCCACCAATAAAAACTGAGCGCCACCAGATAACTGAAAAAATCATTTAAATGCATACATAAACATGCATCTGTATGACTTGTACTACAGAGTTCAGTGCATAATTATCGGTATATAGCAATCAAACCATGAAAGTGGATTTATTTTTTGTAATCAATAATGAAGTTGATTTCAATTCAAAATCAGGTTGAAGAGAAGGTGAATCCAAATAAGTCAGATAAAACATGTATAATTGAAAACAAAATTTTAGAAGTTATTTAAAAAAGATTTTCATCCTACATGTGCAATATTGATAACTTTAAAACTGAATGCTGCGTTATCAAGAAGAGTGGAAAGAACTCATTTTTAACATGAACGTTGGTGCAAGAGGATATATTAAATCGAATATGATAAATTAGACTAACATATATATATATATATATATATATATATATATATATATGGATTTACATTTAGGCATTGTAACGATTGTTTGTTATTTTATGCCACCAAATGCACTTATCAAGGTTTTTAATAGTATTGTTTTTCCACATTTTACTTACTGCTGTACTGTCTGGTGTAACGTACAAAATCAACTATATTTAGAAAAAAAATTTCAAGCTCCAAAAGAGGGCAGCAAGAATACTTTTAAATATTCGAGATATCAGGACCTCTTCTGGCTTTTTATTTTCTTGTTTGAACTGGATGCCAATTAAGGATTATTTTATGTTTAGAAAGGTTGTCTTTCTGTTCAATGTTTTAAATAATCAAATGCCAATTTACCTAAACGTGTTTAAATGTACAAGAGATGTGAGTTGCCGCCAAACCAGGTCGAATGATTATATGTCTAATTTATCATATTTACCAAGAGCTAAAACTGAAAATTTTAAACGTTCATACAGCTACTCTTCTGCATTCGTTTGGAACAGACTGTCTCAAAATGTTCGACGCTCTGGTTCGGTTGGCATTTTTAAAGCTAAGTATTTGATAGAATATTTTCAGAGAAGTAGCACTTAAACTTCGTGCTTTCCTCTTTTTGTTCAGGTGTGCCAAATGTAGTTGTGATATGGCACTGTGTGTGTGTGTGTCTTATGCTATTTTTTCTTCTTTCCTTTTATGTCATGTATTCATATTTAGGTAATAATTTTATCACTAATTAGGTATGTCTTATGCTATATTTTTCCCCCTTTCCTTTTATATCGTATTCATGTTTAGATACTAATTTTAGATGTTAATTTTATGTTTGTGTATATGTTTTAATGCAGGACAACAATGGAAACTAGCTATATGCTAATTTGTGTAATCCTGGATAAATAAAGGCTATTATTATTATTATTATTATTGTTATACGTAAATCTAAAACAAAAATTCCAAGAGTTTGTACACAAGTACATTAAACACTGTGCTCATCAACATGTGTATATTACACTCCTTGTGTAAAAGCTCATATTCATATTGCAAAGGAAACTCACCTGTTTGTCTTGGGTCTGAATGAGGTATAATACACATTGCTATTGTTTGAATTTTATAAAACGGTTCTTTATATGAAAATGCAAATAACCTTAACAAAAAAGCATAAGATTCGCTGCTTGTGTTGGAGTTCTAATATGGAAACAAAACGTAACAGAAGTGACTCGCAATAAACATATGATATTTACAACATGTAAATGGATAAGCTCGATGAGAATTCCAAGCTAGGCACTTAAAAGTTACAAGAGTACTTTTCAAACGGTAATGTTCAAACCGCTCTGTTTTATGCAACTAAGCTTGACTGGTCCCTTAACAAAGAGATTACGGAATAGGCAGAACCAACAAGTTTAGCTTATGGAGTCAGCCAGTGAAATTTCTATAATCAAAACTCATATACGAACTATATACTAAGTATATTTGGTATCATCATATTCCAGACGTGGAGAGGGTATCGGTCTCCATGAACTTTAATAAAAATCTTCACTACTAATATTGTCCCTGTTAGGAATAATGAAGAGGGATCTCGTCGAAAAACTATATGCATTTTTTGAAATGAAAAGATCGTTCAACGAAAACAAAATGTGGCGACGGGGAACAACGACAGTAAAACCATGCCCCCTTCCCCTCCTTCATCCTTTGTACGTTCGGAAATACAAGTAGCATATACCTGTCATTGCAATTGTTTGTTTGAAGTACAAACAAATTGTAAACACGATTAATTTTCATTGTGTGTAGCGTGCTATGGATCGCAAACAATTTTACATTCATGCTTGACACAATAGCAACGTTTATCTAACACTTGTTCTAACCATATGTATTTCAGTAAACAGTCCTCGTATAATTTTTACCATTTGTCTTTTCCCTCCCCCAAGATCATTATTTTCAGTCTCATTTTTGAAACTAAAAAACGAAATCATATTTGATTGTGTTGACGATGATTCTGAAGAATATCTTGGTCGTTTATAAATGGTAAGGTAAGCGTAAGATCGTTGCATGCTCTAAATACTTACATGCATAAGTTGGAACTTCCAAGACCAAGAACAACTAGGTATGGTAAAAGGTCATTCAGCTATGCAGCCGCCACATTGTGGAACTCCTTACCCAACCATGTAAGGGAAATATCCTCCTTCAATCAATTTAGAACTTTCATAGACACTTGGAGGGGCGAAAATTGCAGATGCAGCTCCTGTCGAGTACACGGTGTGGGGGTGCATGGCTGAATGAAAATCTCTTTATACTGTTTTAGTTTGCTGTTTCCTTTTATGCAAATTTTGCAGCCTTTCATCTGCATTACTACCAATTTTTGCTTTTTGTTTAATTTTTATTTTTTGTTCTGTCTTTTGAAAGATTCATTTTTATTTCATCTTCCTAAATCTTTTTTTTTTTTTGTATACCTTGTAACTTATTTACTGTAAACTGCTATATATTATTTATTTTATTAATATCATATTTTGCCTTATTTTACATTTTAACAGTGATAGTGTTTCTTAACAATTCTTAATGCTGTGGTTTGAATTTAATGCTTAAATTTTATAGTGAAAAACTTTTGTTTGATTTGTATACTATCTATATAGTATGCGTGTAAATATGTATATATCTGTTTTTGCATGCTTACCTTGTGATATTTGTATTTTACTTTGTCTGTGATAGTCGGTTTAAGAGCTCTGTATAGCTCATGTTATTTGTTGTTACCTGTACACAGTACCGACTTTAAATAAGATTTACTTACTTACTTACATATATGATCGGGAAAGGTGTCCTTCGCTGTCAAAACATAATCATACACAAGTTCTTTCTCGTTCACAATCGAAGCGGATCTTAATGTTTAGTTAAATTTTTTTTACTGTGTTGCACGCGTTTTTGCTGTGTCGGATAAAATTCTTGCTGAGTCGGAACAGCAGTCAAAACACAAATGGAAAATCCCCATGACTCGTGTATAACTTAATGACGTGGCTTCTAATTATAGATTGCATCATGCAAAAGTATTGATTTTCTTGACATCTAATCGCTATGCGAAGGTTACAATGCAAAGGCACCCTAGCCAAAACGGTTTCCCGTACAGATTCTTATTGATTCTTAAATTTTTAAATTTCTTAATAATCACTTTAATTATTACAGACGTAGATTCAAACAGGAATTTTAACCTGCTTCTGTGTCCCACTTTCCTCCAGAACAAGGGCAAAAATGTCACCTTTTCATACATATTTTATCAATTTTCCAACGAAATGTATTTCCGAAAAATTGTTCCTGCGGATATAAAGGTAAACCCCGTACAAGATCGGTTGCAAAATTACGACTTATTTAAACATTACCTCTTTCTACAACGATGCATCAATTTGCCTATAGGTGGCGATACACTGGAAAAAGCGATGACGAAAGCAAAATCCAACTGGTGGCAATAAAGCAGCTACACGCTTTAAAAAGTGCTATTTATATTACAAATTTAATTAAGATATCATTTTTGCATATATATATATATATATATATATATATATATATATATATACATATATATATAGGTAAAAACTAAATAGAAAAGGAAACTAAAACTACAACTAAACTACAAAAGCTGATAACAAACAAAACGTCTACATATTAAAATTATTGAGTGTAATATGTGGCAATAGAAAAGTCTGTTCCCATCGAGCGTCAGGACAGATCTGAACTGACTCGTCCTACGCTGGATCAAGTCAAAAACAAAGAACGAGATAACTAATCAGTATCCTTAAGCGGTATGTTAACTCGTTCTTATGACGGGTTATAATGAGTATTTCGTACCTGGAGGTGTTGTGCTGTATAACTAGTGTTGAACTGTGATGGAAAATAAAATATATCATAAAAATTCAAAAGTAATATGAAAAGATTAAATCGAAAAATAAATGAGAGAAAAAATAATTAGGGGGACTAAGTAAAGATATTATAAATAATAATGAATAAATAAATTGAAAAATGTTTTTTCACTGCTAATGATGATGCCGCGACAAGTAGACGACAAAAAAGAAAGTGTAAAAGCAACAAAACAACACTGAGTTATAACTAGGGGAAGCTAGGCCACATTCATTCTGGTGAAGTCATTGGGTTTGTTCTTGCCATTGGGGTGGAATTACCTCAAATCTATGCATCCAGAATTTCTCCTTGTTTTTTCTCTCCACATCGGTCCAGTGAGTAATATGGTCAATAACCACTACTGTCATGTCTTCACATTTGTGTCCTACGAGATTGAAATGCTCGGCAACGGGTTCTTTGACCCTTTTGGTTTTAATGGTAGACCGGTGGTTATTGATCCTTCTACGTAGGTCCCCAGTTTCACCTACGTATTGTTGGTCACAGACCTTACAGCTTATAAGATAAACACAGTTGTCCGTGCGACAGGATGTGTCCCCAAGAATTCGATAGCATCGGCCGGTGACAGGGCTCTCAAAACTGTCTGTGCTCGCGCTGTGTTTGCACAACAGGCATCTGCTATCAGAACATGTTTTAAAGTCCCCATTGCGCAAAGGATTCTCCAATTTGGTTCGCACCACCATGCCTTTCAGATTTCTCGGACGTCTGAAGGCAGCCATAGGAGGTTCTTTGAAGACCACGGCCATTCTTGGGTTCATGTAAAGAATGGGAATATGCTTCTTCAGAATTTTCTTTTGGTCTTTCAAGACAGGGTGATACGTACAGGTGTAGTAACCATTGGGACTCACCTACCGATTTGCCTTTATATTGTAGTAGGGATTGTCTGTCGTGTTTCGACATCTCATCAATAGCTGCTTGAATTTATGGGGCTTCATAGCCTCTCTTGCAGGCGCTCAAAATCACACGACCTATCACCTCTGGTCGGCGCAGGTTCGAATCCCGCTCGCGCCGGTAAGTGAGAAAGTTTCTCAATTTATTTGCGAAAGGTCGGTGGTCTCTTCCCAGGTACATTGTATCTGGATTCTCTCTTCCACCAATAAAATCTGGGCGCCACCAGATAACTGAAAAATTGTTGGGTGTGGCGGAAAACAGCAATCAATCAAACAGTATATCACAAATTCATAGTAAATTAATCTCCCTTCATCAGGTAATTTGACACCCCTGAAACAATAATAATCAGAACCTGAAAACTAATCTTAAAACCAATTAGCACTTCCCCGCCAAAACCTTTAGGGGTGACAGAAGATCTGTTTTCCCACACATTTTTAATAAAGATTTAGTTGCCATGTATAGTTAGATTCATATTCCAAAAGACCCTCTGATCAGATCCTTTGTGATCAGAGTGTTAGTTATAATTTTTATGTCTCTTGTTCATTGCCATGGTTGCAAAACTTAGAATTTATTATCTATAAACAAAGCATATATTTTCAATTAATCCTCTCTGATCTGAAAACTGCAGAAAAAGTTAAATTCTCCCATACATTTTGTGATTGGTTGCTATTTATACCCGGTCCCCGGTCTTTAATAGACCGTACAATCACTATACGGTCTTTCGTCTGAAACGGAAGACCTTAATAAACAGTACAATCACTATAATGTCTTCCGTAGGAAACGGAAGGCCTTAAGGTAAGCTATTGATAGCTAGTCCCCAAAAAACCGCTCATTGAATTTTTTTCAATTTTATTTATTATAACATTTTGACTTTATCCTAAAACATATAAAAAATCAACAAAAGTAATCAGGTTAATTTTCGAGGAAAGTGAGATTGAAATCCCCTCTTTTGTAGCCCCAAAAGGCAAAAAATGCCAAAATTGAGCAAATTAACACAGAAGCCAATAAAAAATTTATTGACACCAGAAATATTGTTTGTCATATATAGTTATGTAAATTAAACACAAACAGATAAAAAATCAACATTGATTAGAAATTCAAAATGTGTAACGTATTTCCTTATACGCAAGAAGGCTATCAAAGTCCGTGTCTTGTCAATTCAAAGGTTCGAGGTGTAATTAGAGTAGCAACTTTCATTGATAAAATAAGATTGGGAATGCTATTAGAAATTGGGCCTGCAGATATATACAAATATGGCCTAACCCTATCCAGGTTAATAATTACTATGAAATCAAGGAAAGTCAATCAACATACAAAGATCAGGGGTTCACCAAATGATTTATAATATCAAAACAATTTAACAATGGGTATGACCACCCTCAGCGAACGACTGGCTGACCTCGGACTAACGCTTGTACTACAGTCTTATTCAGGACACACAGTACAAGTGACAGCCCTTCAACCGCTGCACACACTGTAGAGCCTTATTCAGGCAGACACTGTGAACAACAGCCTGGTCGTCAGTCAAGTCCAGTACACAGGACAGACGAATTATGTGACTAGCCTTTATCTGGTCGACCTCGACAGTGGCAGGCCTCTTACTACTAAGGTCAGCCTATTAAAAGGACAGCCTCATTGCCTCCACTCCAACACCGTTACAACGTACGGAATCAAACACTGGCTTTCTCAGTAAATCACTTTATTGCTTGCAACTTACTCTTAATCTTGTCCACCACGTCTTCTCGCTCTGGGCTTCGACAATAACTGACTGACGACAACTGTTTCGCGCTGTATTTATAGTGTTAGGTCATGTGACTAAATTACGGATGTTTACATTGAAAACTACAATGTAGAACCTAGATGGTTGATGGATAAATTTCCGGAATATTACATTACCCACGCCTCCGATGTCATGCGTCCCGCATGAAAACAAAGTAATCAACCAATGATAAGTGTTGAATGATATATAATGTGAGTTATGCTTAAAATCCACAAAAAATGATCATCAACAAGTCATTTAAAAATGATATTCTCCTTCCTGATGACCGTTACATCGGCATCACCTTCTCTACACTTTCTGACCGTTGTTGTCACAACTACCCTTTTCTTTGGGGAGGTCTGTGTGCCAGCGTCGACTCTACTGCATTCCACAGATGGAATTGCTGGCCCCATATCAACTTGGGTGGATCTGTCCACAAGAGCAATCTTCTCTGGAACAGGGATTTCCTCTACACTTAATCTCTTTCTTGTAAATGGTAAAGACGGTTGGGTCTTTTTCCGGAAGAGTCTTCCTTCTAACAGGTTGTCCTCCTTCTCTGGATTCTGTCTCTCCTTTTTCTCATCAATATCAGGTTCCTCATTCTCATCACTTGAACTACTACTTGACGAGTCTGTAGAGGACACCTCACCTATAACATCACCAGGGTCCTGGTCCATCCAATCTTCATTTCCGCTTTCCTCGTCTTTCTTTTCTTCATGCAGTGAACCACCTGCTTTCCCCTCACTTTTCTCTTTTGTGCCCAGCTTAATGAGTTCATCATCAGGCTTTAGACCAGGATGACATCTTTTGACATGTCTCTTAAAATTAATTTCCCTTATGTTGGTAAAACCACAGATTGGGCACTCAAACATTCTCAGAGCACATTCCAGGATGTGTTCCTTGTATTTTTCTTCTGCCCCTGATCGCTGTAAACGGTCAAAAGCCTGAGTGACCTTATTACCATTTATCAGAGCTTTAGCAACTAAACCACGAGCCGACTCCATGAAACGATTTGAGGATTCCATGACACCCAACTTTGGTATTTTCTCGTATTCAGGAGCTATAATATTACACATGGTAATAACTTCACTACAAGAAGGTATGGTGACATTGTCAGCAATAACCACTTTGTCATAACCAATCTTTCCTTCAAAGGAAAATTTCATCTGCTTCCCACGAATGACAATAGCAGAATGGGGTAAATCAAGTAAACAATTGTTTGATGCCAAAAAGTCAAGCCCTAAAATACCATCAATACCAACATCAATCACTGTAAATAACTGACTGAACTCCAAGTTCGACAGTGAGAAAGAAATTGAGATGGCACCCTCAACTTTCATAGCACTTCCATCTGCTGTGAGCACCTCCTGGTTAACCTTACTAAGGATTGGCTTTGGATTACTTATCACAGAATGTAATATGTCAGGTGAGATGATACTGACTGTGGCTCCTGTATCTATGAGCAATTTGACTCTGTTGCCGTTGATGGCTGCATCAACAAATATACCTGCTTCACCAGCTCTCCGACTGACCCCAGTACGGCTTGTGTCATTCTCATTGACTTTCTCCTGTTTTTGTTTAGGAGAAGAGTCTGTCTTGTTCTTCCTTGTTTCTGATTTCCTTTTATAGGCAAAGCCGTTCCTCTGTATATGGCCCTTCTTCTTGCAATAATTGCAAACAATATCAGTAGACTGTTGTTTAGAACTCTT
Organism: Ostrea edulis; assembly: GCF_947568905.1. Taxonomy (NCBI): domain Eukaryota; kingdom Metazoa; phylum Mollusca; class Bivalvia; order Ostreida; family Ostreidae; genus Ostrea; species Ostrea edulis. The sequence goes on from NC_079167.1 coordinate 46,164,186, forward strand.
TGATTTCCCTGTTTTTCGCTTTATCGACTTCATGTCCTCTTGCAAGTCATGAACTGCCTTCAACAGTTTGGCAATGGAATCTTCTTGAGTGATAGCTTTCCTCAGATATCCTTGGTCTTCTGTTCGACGTCTTTCAGCCAAATTAAATGCATCAAGCTCTACTGCATGGCGAATCGCATCATTAAGGTCTGTCGGCCTTGCTTGTTTCACTCGTAATCTCATATCACTATTTTTAAGAGCATCAATAAATTGTTCTTTCGCAAGAATTTCTCTGACCTCTGTTGGAGCTGTTGGGTAGGCAAGGTTGGTCAACCTGCGTACATCTTGTCCAAGTTCTGGTAACGTCTCAGAAGCTCGCTGCCTTCTCTCTCGAAGTTGTGCTCTGTACAGCTCTGTTTGGTTGGAAGGTAGAAATCGTTCTTCTAACGCCCTGCACAGGAGTCGATAATTGCATTTCTCTCCCTCTGGTAAACTTCCTAAGACACCTTGCTACTGCCAAATACATGCCTTTCTCCGAGGTTGTCCAACCATTTAATTCCGCACATATATCAAAATGAGACTTGAAGTCTAACCACGAGGTACTACCATCAAACTTGTCTGGTTTGACATTACTACTCTTTTTCTGGTCAAAACTTGCCCTAACATTTGGACGACATCTTGTTATATTTTCCTCTGAATGCAAAGGAAAATATTGCCTAGCACTATCTAAAGGCGTACTTGTTGAGGAGAATCTATTTGAATCTCTCGCATCATGATCTAAGCTACCTAACACAGGCATTTCATATCTTTGGGGGGTCGTCCTAACTGATTTAGGTCTCGCACCCCATTCTTCATTTAAGGTCTCTCGCCTACTTTCAGGAATACCTGAATCTCTGGCGTTCCTTATGCTCTGATCAACACTAGCCTGTAGCTTACTTAATTCCCTCTCTACTTTAGTTAGATCAGAATCTAAATTCTCCATAATAGCCCTTTATCCTATTTTATACAACAATATAATTCTAACTTAACTACCCTCGAATCCCGACGCTGTCACCAATTTTTGTAACGTATTTCCTTATACGCAAGAAGGCTATCAAAGTCCGTGCCTTGTCAATACAAGGGTTCGAGGTGTAATTAGAATAGCAACTTTCATTGATAAAATAAGATTGGGAATGCTATTAGAAATTGGACCTGCAGATATATACAAATATGGCCTAACCCTATCCAGGTTAATAATTACTATGAAATCAAGGAAAGTCAATCAACATACAAAGATCAGGGGTTCACCAAATGATTTATAATATCAAAACAATTTAACAATGGGTATGACCACCCTCAGCGAACGACTGGCTGACCTCGGACTAACGCTTGTACTGCAGTCTTATTCAGGACACACAGTACAAGTGACAGCCCTTCAACCGCTGCACACACTGTAGAGCCTTATTCAGGCAGACACTTTGAACAACAGCCTGGTCGTCAGTCAAGTCCAGTACACAGGACAGACGAATTATGTGACTAGCCTTTATCTGGTCGACCTCGACAGTGGCAGGCCTCTTACTACTAAGGTCAGCCTATTAAAAGGACAGCCTCAATGCCTCCACTCCAACACCGTTACAACGTACGGAATCAAACACTGGCTTTCTCAGTAAATCACTTTATTGCTTGCAACTTACTCTTAATCTTGTCCACCACGTCTTCTCGCTCTGGGCTTCGACAATAACTGACTGACGACAACTGTTTCGCGCTGTATTTATAGTGTTAGGTCATGTGACTAAATTACGGATGTTTACATTGAAAACTACAATGTAGAACCTAGATGGTTGATGGATAAATTTCCGGAATATTACAAATGCATCTAAGGAAAACATTGGGATGATTCGACTTGGCAATTGGCCAAATTTACCCTAAATATGGCGTTTCTCAAATACTATCAGGCATACATTTTCTGACAACAAAATTCTGCTCATAAAATTTCTGATTTTATTTCATTTTTACAATAAGTCAAGTAGTATCTAAAATATTGAACAGCAAAAAATATACCAAATGAGGTTTAATCTGAAACTATGTCAGATTTTGTAACCCTACCCCCTCCCTTCTAGAAATGAATTTTAAGAGATACAGTCAGCAGAAATAAACTATTCACCTTAAATGATTAAGCATTCCCAAATTACCACATTCAGCATTCAAACTCACAATACTAGAAGTTTCTATGAGCCATTTAGGAATGATATATAGTGTGTGCTATTGCAGTTGACCTTTTCGCACTCACAATGATTGCCTAAACATTTAGTTATTTTTCATACAATTTCTTGTAATAACTGGACCAAATCCATTACCTATACATATTTTTTGATAGAAATTTATATCACTGTACAGTATAATACACCAAATATGTTTAAATAACCATTTCATATTTCAATAAATAATTAATATCAATGGAAAGAGGCCCATGGACTGCCCATGGATCACTACATGTAAGTCCATCTGAGTCATCTTGCCCTCACAGATAGGTGTGTCTTTCATAAGTTTAAGATTTCTAATTGTAGTTTCACAATGAACCAAAAACTCACTATTGGATAACTGAAAATGCATCTACATGTATATTGCATTAACTAAATGTAGTTTTCCCCTGGTGAAGGTCTATGTTCACTGTATGTATAGGGGGGGGGGGGGGGGTGAATTAGTTCCATTATGAAACTTTTCTAAAAATTTGATATATATTAATGTATCAATGATGTATGTTTCAACTAAATTTTGAATTACAAGGAAAATTCAAACATATTGATTGAAGTTATAAAATTGATATTCTATCATGTTCACATTTGTTACTAATATATCTAAGAAAGAATAATCAACATTGAAATTTCCTTTACATCTATGCAATATTATTGTCTTTCAAAAGGCATGTACATGTAATACACGAGTACATGTACTTGTTTTCCCTTAAATTCACAATTTAGTTTAAAGTATGTTGTACAACATCCACTACTCTGAGCTCATATAAGTGAATTAATGTTTTTCATCAAGTCCCAAATTTTGCAGTAGTTCTTTAATCTTCGGAACTTGATCAAACAATTTTAAATTTGTGGAGTTGTAGGGGTCCAGGGGATATGTCATCATCACTGTAAATGGAGTACCTGTTCAAAATATAGATAAATATATTTGAAAATAGCAAAAAAGATGAATATCTGATATACTCAGAATTGTCTTTACAAATGTTTATCAAAAGAAAATATAGTACCTCTCTTGCTGTTATACTTGTTGACTCGAAATACACTTCAACCGGCACTGGTCCTATCTAACCTCCCTTGGTCCTCAGGCTGATGCCTAGAAAAAAGATCATAATTGATATTTGCACAGTTAGGTCTATATTATACCATTGAGTAATTAGACTGCGTCAGACAATGTGAATTTTAAAATTGTGTCTCAACACATATTCAGTGAAAATTTAAATACTGATGTTTCAAAATTATAAATTGCAATATGAGATGACATATATATATATGTTTTCATAAACTGCCATAGACTTATCATATCTGTTTTATTTACAAAATGTGAGTCAAGAGAAGGGCATAAGTGTAGTATACATATCTTACTTATACATACAGTGCATACATTTGCCTATGAGAGGGCATATGCAGACTTGTGATTAATTTACATTATTTTTAAAAAGGTTTTGCCAACCTACATGTTTGTGTGAAACACGAAACCTCAGGTTTGATATATTTCTTAGGTCACTGCAATTTCAAAGTAATAGTATATGTACACATTAGTCTAGGGAATTATAATTCAACACCCCCCCCCCCTTCCACTTTCTATCCGGTTCCCTCATACCCCTAGATAGTAGATCTATACAGATATTTGTTTTTCATTACTTTTATACATGTAGTTCAAGGTATGTTATTTTCGTAACGGTTATTTTCATAACGATATTTTCTTAATAAAAGAGTTGTGAGAGCCCATGTTTACAAATGTGGTATACATTTACATGACATCCGTTCGTTTACAATCACATGCACAGGTGGGAGTTATATTTTAAGCACACATGGAATACATATATACATACAAAATAATACATCTACTGTATGTCGTGTATTTAAACTTACAGATGTTATTATAAATCGCGTTGTGAAATAGCAGAGGAAATGTGAGTTGAACTTTTGAATACAAATTTATGGCATTTTTTTCACTCACCAAACGAAACTATGATTTCGTTGTCCAGGTTGAATGCATCCACCAACTTCCTCTTCTTGCAAGAAACTTTGTTTAGCCTCTCAATGACTGTATAAACAGTATTTAATCTCGCAGCATACTGCACTCGGACATTACGATGCATCAACCAACAACTTTGTTTACGTAGAGCATCGGTGGTTGGTTTAAAATTTCGATTAGCAAAAAGTTTCACACAGATGAAACATTTGATCTACCATTATTATAGATATTGAAGTATACTTATGTGGTATGTGCATATTTTCTCTAGGCGAGTCAGTCACAGCAACAAAACACTTTCGGAACCCCTTTTTGTTTTTCGACTATTCTATGACGGAGTAAGGAATTCCGGAAAAGGAATTCACGTGAAAAATACACAATTTTTACTGATCACGTGGTTGCTATCCGTCGCTACCTTAATAAGAAAACAGAGTAAAAACAATATGTTCCCAAACTTTGTTTGGAGAACATTATACAATTATTGCTGTTTTTGAGGTCAATTTTCGGGCTCGGTGAATATTGTACTCCTCAGGTGTCTAAATCATCGTATTGACCTCAAAACTGCAATAATTGTTTTATTATATGATTAAATGATTAAAAACCCCTTCAAAATTGTTAATGTGACGACCGGAAAACAAACCTGCTGAAATCTTAGCCGAACCCAGTGAGAAACGCGGAATTTCATTGGACGGCAAAAATAAGTATAATCGATCGCGTCAAATTGGAAGTTCCCGACCTAATTTTGGTCCTATGTGGAAAAAATAATTCCTTATGTTCACCTGGAAGGTCACGTGCAGGTAAACATAACGTAGTATGATTTCTACATTGTTGGATCTCAGCCATTGAGAGAGCTAGGAATTATGCAATCATATAATAAAATAAGATATAAAATCTATTCTATATTTATACTGGTACATCTCATCTCATATTTCATACTTTCCGTCAACCGTGCTCTGATGTCTCGTACTTTAAAAAAAAAGATTCTATTCACTTCCTACATGTAACTAATGACACAAGACTAAAACAATGAAGACCACAGCTTTAATAATACCTTCAGTCGGTTTTAAATTTCTTAATATCTACCATGAAGAGAACGATATACTCTTGAAGTCAAACATGTACAAATTGATTTTAGCAGGTATTTGACGAGACCAAGTTTTACTTTGATTTCAGAATAATCCCCTGCGTATCTCATGAAATTATTTGTGTACAATTTAAAACCCATTCTCACTCTCAGGTAACGACCCTTTTGGTTCCGGACTGTCTATGTTTGCATGTTTAAAACGTTAACACCAATTCTCCATATATCTTATCAGAAATTATCTTTTCCTTTGACACATGCTATTAACATACAATACCTAGGGATCGCGTTTTCACCTATCTATCTCAAAACACATCACACCTGTCGCCAAATGGGAACCGTAATTCTATATTGGAGATTTTTCAGCCCGATATATTCTATATTCAAAGTTTCCTGTACACAATCGGACGTCTCAGCCTGATAGATTTTATATTCAAAGTTACCTGTCTGATGAACGACTTGTGGGGTCATCCAACACACACACACACACACACACACACACACACACAAACACGCACAGAGAGAGAGAGAGAGAGAGAGAGAGAGAGAGAGAGAGAGAGAATATACAATGCAGTTACACGGAACTCGTTAAATCTCACTTTTTGTGTGTAAATGGCATTAAGTTGGTTGCGTAGTTTACGCAGTTCTCCTTTTCATGGGAGAGAGAGAGAGAGAGAGAGAGAGAGAGAGAGAGAGAGAGAGAGAATACAATGCAGTTACACGGAACTCGTTAAACCTCGCTTTTTGTGTGTAAAATGGCATTGAGTTGGTTGCGTAGTTTACGCAGTTCTCCTTTTCATGGGTATTCTATTTGAATTTTATTATATGAAACATATCATTGATCTCATTAATTGGCAAATGATAGAATAAAAACAATTTGACTCATAGTGTACTTCCATCGTGACAAGTTATCACTTACACTGTACGACGATAAGAGGAAATCGATCTGAAAAGAACATGGCACGATCAATCGATTCTCATTACTAACTTCCTTTACAGACGGGGTGAATTCGCGAGGATTAATATTTGCAATTAAATGAAATGTCCGTTTTTGCATCAGAGACGTTTGTGAGTGAGACTCCAGGCAAATAAAATATAAGGTAGCTCATTACACTAAAATTTTATTAAATGGCTTGTTAGAACACCTCTTATGAAGTATGATTCTGATTTCTGTGGAAAGTCCTATTGTTATTAGGTCTTTCCACCTTTCTGTGGAAAGACCTTTTGATATTGTTCTGTTTTTTATTATTATTAGGTCTTTCCATCTTTCTGTGGAAAGACCTATTGATATTCTTCTGTTTATTATTATTATTATTATTATTATTTTTCCTCCCCGTGATTTTGAGTTTCAAGATTTATCGAAAAGATTTATAGTCCATAAGAATGTACTCCTTAAAAGATTTTGGCAGTTCACCCTGCGTATATGAACTTTGACCCCTCAAGGAGTTATTGCCCCTTTTGCAATAAAAGCTTGTTATCGCTACTCCTCCGAAACCGTACACCGTAAAGATACCAAACCTTCACCAATGTCTTCAACTAATCAAGGAGACTCTTCAATCTATTCATTGCGAAAAGATTCTTCGACCCCTTTTATGAGTTATTGCCCCTGAAAGTTTTTGATTTTTACAAATAATTGAAAAAATTTAAAACCATTTATCCTAGAGACATGGGACCAACTGCTTTAGAATCTTCATCCTTTGACCTTTTAATTTATGTCAAGGTCAAAGGTCAAGGTCATTCAAAATATGAGGAATTTAGCTCTTTTTAGATCTCTTTTGTCTTTCAACATATACTACATATCATTGCATCTTTAGTATGTCCTTTCAAATCTATTTTAAAGATTTAATTCCTGTATCTTAAGACTGACCCCTTTAAAAGTTATTGCCCCTTAAAGTATTAACCTTGTTATCGCTACTCCTCCGAAACCGTACACCGTAAAGATACCAAACCTTCACCAATGTCTTCGACTAGTCAAGGAGACTCTTCAATCTATTCATTGCGAAAATATTCTTCGACCCCTTTTATGAGTTATTGCCCCTGAAAGTTTTTGATTTTTACAAATAATTGAAAAAATTTAAAACCATTTATCCTAGAGACATGGGACCAACTGCATTAGAATCTTCATCCTTTGACCTTTTAATTTATGTCAAGGTCAAAGGTCAAGGTCATTCAAAATATGAGAAATTTAGCTCTTTTTAGATCTCTTTTGTCTTTCAACATATACTACATATCATTGCATCTTTAGTATGTCCTTTCAAATCTATTTTAAAGATTTAATTCCTGTATCTTAAGACTGACCCCTTTAAAAGTTATTGCCCCTTAGAGTATTAACCTTGTTATCGCTACTCCTCCGAAACCGTACACCGTAAAGATACCAAACCTTCACCAATGTCTTCAACTAGTCAAGGAGACTCTTCAATCTATTCATTGCGAAAAGATTCTTCGACCCCTTTTATGAGTTATTGCCCCTGAAAGTTTTTGATTTTTACAAATAATTGAAAAAAATTAAAACCATTTATCCTAGAGACATGGGACTAACTGCATTAGAATCTTCATCCTTTGACCTTTTAATTTATGTCAAGGTCAAAGGTCAAGGTCATTCAAAATATGAGAAATTTAGCTCTTTTTATATCTCTTTTGTCTTTCAATATATACTACATATAATTGAATCTTTAGTATGTCCTTTTAAATCCATTTTAAAGATTTGATACCTGTACCCTAAGACTGACCTCTTTAAAAGTTATTGCCCCTTACATTATTAACCTTGTTATCGCTACCCCTTTGAAACCATAGACCATAGAGACACCAAACCTTCACCAATGTCTTCGGTTTCTCAAAGCACAACTTCAACATATTCAGTGTGAAAGGATCCGCTGACCCCTTATATGAGTTATTGCCCTTTTATGTGTTTGTGCTAATCGTTAACTTTTAAACGGATAATCATAGAAACATGGGACCAACTGCAATGTGATCATTGACCTCTGACCCTGAATATTAGGTAAAGGTCAAAGGTCAAAGTTACTTCAAATATTGAGAATTTAGCTCTTTTTATATCTCTTTTGTCTTTCAACATACATCATTTTTCATTGCATCATTAGTATGTTCTTTTAAAACCAATTAAAACATCTTTCTTTAAGCCGGGCTCCTTTAAAAATTATTGCCCATCTTACAAATAAAACTTGTTATCACTAGTCCTTCAAAACCGTTAAACCTGGAGATACCAAACCTTGATCATTAATGTTTTGTACTGATTTAGTAAACTCTTCAATCTATTCAGTGCGAAAAGATTCACCAACCCCTTTAAATAGTTATGGCCCCTGAAAGTTTTCCAAGTTTACATTGACTTGAAAGTTTTTTGGCCTCATTTGACCTACTGAAGAATGGATCAAGATTGAAGGTCAAGAAACAAATCCAGAAAAGGTGGAAAGACCTCTAATTGTTCGCGAACAATTAGGATTACTAGTTATTATTATTATTTGTCTTCTTTTCTTTCCGCCGCGAGAAGCTTTTGACGTCTTAAGACTTATCGAAAATCAATGTAGACCATCCTTTTCGACATCTCAAAACATGCTCAGATTTGACCCTGCGTAACTGAACTTTGACCTTTAACGAACTTGGAGGACTTTACGCGAAAAACCCTTGTTATCGGTTCTTCTCGAAAACCGTGAATGATAGGAGCATCCGACCTTTTCCAGAACATAGAGGTGACTTGGTCCAATTGACATGGGAATTCAACCAAAGGATTCGAGGACCCTTTCAGGAAGTTAGTACCCCTCGTGTTTTACGGTTTCTGCGTAAGAAATTGTCGACTCCTAAAGTATTCGTCGTAGAGACACCGAACCCACTGGAACGGGTTGGGTGACCTTGACCTTGAAAAATAGGTCAAGGTCAAAGGTCAAGGTCATCCAGAAAGGCCAGAAAATGGCACTTTTTATACGCTCTTTCACGCTTCAGATAGCATCGAAATATCACATGGGTCAGCATGGAATTCTAGACTGGTCTCGGTATCATGAATGTCAACTCTGAACTTTGACCACTCTGCGAATGGCGGCAACTTAAGGTCGAAAACCCCGTTATCGCTACTCCTGCTAGACCGCAAGTCGTGGAGACCCGAGACCTTGACTGACGAATTCAAGATAAAACACTCTCGCACAGAGAAGTTGACCGAGGGAAACCGAGAACCCTGAAGCACGGTTCTCGCCCCCGAAAGTCTCCGACGTCGTCGTTCGAGCCCACAACTTCTTCACGGATGTAGATAGAGACGCGAGACCACTTAAACGAAGCCCCGTGACCTCTCTGACCTTCAAAATGGGGTCAAGGTCAAAGGTAAAGGTCACACTTTCTCTCCCATGGGTTTTTTAAGTTTGACCTTGAAAGTGGGTCAAGGTCAAAGGTCAAGGTCACGCATCCAGGGGCCAGTCTCCACGAGTAAGGCCAACTCACCCATCACGCCTGTCGTCCCCAAGGAAGAAATCCCCCACCCTTCAAGTGATCTGTCTGTGATCAGCTGTTTAAATACACTATTTTGACCGGTCTCATGCCATGCAACAATTACAGGATTCTAGCTTATATCTGACCTACACCTACACATCTGACCTACACCAATTTCTTCCATTTCTTGACTGTCTTGTCAATCAAACATGAATTCCATTTACATTCATGAAAAGACATAGGCCAGATTCAATTGTCTGCCTGCATCAACATAAAGACTAAGGTGTTTTTTTTGATAATGATGATGCAACTTTACTTGACAGTTGAACTCATTGACATTCCATCCCGACTGTCATTGTAAACAAATAAACACTTACCTGCAGGATCAGATGGGATGCAGTACTCCTATTCTCCATTCAGATATCCTACATGCACTCAGACACTTTCTAATTCAGTCCGGCCGCCATTTTGGTTGTTTGTTATCAAAGCCTATAAATCCGTATATGCATGCCTCCTTGGGTGAAATGACTGAAAGACATTGTCTCCGTAATTAGAACACATAGGATGAGCAATTACAAACTGTATATTCAATTCCACAATCCACAACACAAACGGTCAAATCCAGTGCATCTTCACAACATCAACATGAGGCTTGTAGACTCCCAGCATGCACGAGCAGTTACAATCTAGGAAAATGTTACATCCGGTTTCTTTGCACCTCCAAATATCATATCTAACAGGCCCAAAGTCACCCCAAACACCTGCACAAGTCCCATTACACTTTTACCTGATATGTGCCGGTTATGAAACACTCGCACCCCTTTTTTTCAAATATTTGACCGGTACTATCGTGCGAAACCAAGGCCTTAATCTCCAACACTACAACACTCAAGGCGGCAAATTTGAATTTCTTTTCTAGCCATATCAATTATTTTTTGGGGGGGGGGGGGTGGTCATTTGACCTACTGAAGAATGGATCAAGATCAAAGGTCAAGAAACAAATCCAGAAAAGGTGGAAAGACCTCTAATTGTTCGCGAACAATTAGGATTACTAGTTGTTCTGTTTATTATTTTCCTGCCGTCAAAATTTTTTTTCGTCTTTAGACTTATCGAAAAAGTTTATAGTCCATCATATAGTACTTCTTGAGAAACGAATACAGTTCACCCAACGTAATTGAACTTTGACCCCATACGGAGTTATTGGACCTTTCGCAGAAATCATTGTTATCGCTTCTACTTTTGAACCGTAAATGATAGGAGGATGAAACCTTTTCTAAAGCATAGAGGGTAATTAGTAGAAGCGAAGAATTTCAAATGAAGGGATTCGGTGTCCCTTAAAGGGAGTTAATGCCTCTTTATGTTTTGCGATTTATTCGTAAAACATGTCAAACTTGAGAACGGTTTGTCGTAGAGACATGGGACCAACTGGAATAGGATCGCTGACCTTTGACTTTGAAAATTATGTCAAGGTCAAAGGTCAAGGTCATCAGAAAAGAGGGGAAAATATCACTTTTTATACTCTCTTTCCTGCTTAAGATAGCGTTGTGATATTATATGGGTAAGTATTGACTTCTTAATTGGTTTTGATAGTATGCATTATAACTTTGAACTTTGACCCTTCTGTGAATTTCGGAGACTCGCGTTGAAAACCTTGTTATCGCTACTCCTACTTAACGGAAAGTCATAGAGACACGAAACCTTTGCTAATGAATTCACAGTAAAACCTTCTTGCAAAGAAAAATTAATCAAAGGGATACGAAAACCCTTAAGCATAGTTATTACCCCTGAATGTCTCCAATATCATTATCTAAGCCTATAACTTTTATATTAATATAGATAGAGACATGGGACCACTTGCATTAAGACCGATGACCTTTGACCTTTAAAATGAGGTCAAGGTCAAAGGTCAAGGTCATCATCAAAATTATTGTTTTTTTTTCATTTTCAAGGTCTTTCATAGTATTTTTAGCATTGAGAAGCTATCCGAAAGGAACCGAAAACCCCTAAACAAAGTTATTGCCCCTGAATGTCTTGATTAACATTTTTAAGGTTATACCTTTTACATTAATATAGATAGAGACATGGGATCACTTGCATTAAGACCGATGACCTTTGACCTTCAAAATGAGGTCAAAGGTCAAGGTCATCGTGAAAATTATTATTTTATTTTCAAGGTCTTTTTCAGTTTCTAACATCATCTTATATATTCTTAAATATCTTTTTTTAAATCATGGTAGGTGGAAAGCCCTCTAATTGTTCGCGAACAATTAGGATTACTAGTTTTATATGAATTTTTTGTGATTTTTCACGGAATGATAAAAAAGGTGTTTTGTTTGCGAATAAGATTCTAGAGTCCAAATTTCATTGTGATTTGATGCATAATATGAATATCTAAGAAAACATGCCTAAACGACTCAGATAGATATTCTAATTTTTTAAATAGAAAAATGGTTATGAGAATTGAAAACGTTATTTGTTGATATTTTTTAAATCTACGGATAAAATCTTTTTTAAAACAACAACAACAAAAAAACCCAGGTCAGTTAGAAAAATGATTATATCAGAGAAATATATTTTAAAAAGAAAAGATTGAAAAGATCTAAGTTAAAGCTAAAGTTCGGGTGGGAACATTTTTTTTTCAGCGCGGACTTCAGGCAAAGATATATAATTATGCTGAGTTAGCATCTACCCGTCGCACCTTGACGTCAAATGTGACGATGGTGTATATTTCATTTCTTGCCACTTAATGTTGCCCCATCTTATGGGGGAGAGGGGGGGGGGTACAGTATGACCGTGTTGAATTGCCTACGTCATTGTTTTCCAATGTCAAGAAATACCCAAGACATCCTTAAAACCTACCACAAAATATGAGAACTTCACTATGCTTTAAGAAATATATGAACGATCAAGGTACAAATAATATCTCATAATTGTATACTTACGGACCATTTCACATATTGTAATATGTTTTCAATAAATGGAAATAATATCGCGCACGCGCGCGCGTGTGTGTGTGTATGATTTTATAACGAAAGTACAGAATTAATACTTGATGATCTGTTTTTCATGCTTGAATGACTAAAACTTTCTTTCCCACTCTGCATGGATATAATTATGATGGGTTATTACACATATTTGCATATCATAAGTTCATTAGAAACATTGGTGCACCAAATTCATGGACCGGAAATGGTTTGGGATGTGTAAGAAATAAAAAAAATTATTTGCGCATGTCAACTAAAGAACTTCTCGGGAAAAGTAATGTGTAACGAAAAAACTCTTCCTTTAAAAACGCGAAGGCTTGTGAAATTCAGAGGATTTTCGATCAAATGCGGATATGAACGAACTAAGTGAAATGAAGCGTCTATTTTATTCGGGCAATAATGCAGCTAATCTTAAGATTTTAACTCAATTCGCAAGACAAAAGTCAGCAGCAGGCTATGCACAAGAAAAGTATGCCCGATCGATCGATATAAAGCCTCGATTCAAAATAATTTCGTAATAGAATAATAGCAGGGGCGTAGCCAGGGTACTTTTGATGTGGACGCCCGAGTAGGCAGGGGGTTTGGGGGCTACCTTAAGGCCCCAATGGGTCCAGGGCAAAGCCCTGGTGGGGGACCCAGGGGGTAGATTTTAGACGATTTCGATGTTCATATTGGACCCACCCACCCACCTGAAGGCATTTTTCGTACACTTTATAAAATTTGTTACGCAGCCATATTCGAGGTCTGTTCTGTTTTTGTACGAAATGCGGACAAACACTTGTAAAATCTCAAAAATGAGAAAGGATCTGTCCAATATCGTTGTATGACGAACCCACTATAAACAATTTTAGACCTTTGAAGAGACAAAACAAACACGTATGGTATTGACCTAGAATATCCGGTTTAAAACAGTCAGATAGAGTGGTTAAGGTTGTACTCTACATCGTCATAATGGCTGACTTCCTTTAAAAACATGGATAAAAAAATCGATATCAGCAATATTTGACTTTTCCTTTTCCATTTAAATACCTAGCCCAGTAGCTCAGTAGGTTAGAACACCGACTGGTGAACTGTAGGTCGCAGGTTCGAGTCCAGCAGGGGTTTTAATTTTTTTCCAGATTACCTTCTACTAAAACTGTATTTTTTGACAAAATAAAGTAAATTTGAAAATTTTCAACTTCAAAATATTGTTGTACCTATCCTCCACTTTTCATCTACATCAAATTTCTCTGGTGTAGTATACCTCCTTAACTGGTTTAGACAAACCAAGTAACTGAGTGATAGTCAAGCTTACATTGATGTTCAAAATACACCTGTAAAGATTAAAAATAACAAAGACCAGAGAATTCTTTTCAACTCATTTTCTTGTACATTACCTAAGTATACATTTTAAAATGAATGTTCAATGTATATTCTTTCAAAATTTAAACATGTCAAGATAGATCGACATATAGGAGTGGATATAAACTGAATCCGTTAATAACAATTCCGGAGAGGACAAATATAATTGCCATAAATATTGCCCTTCACTACCTTTTGATATTTCTAATCCCCCACTCTCTCTCTCTCTCTCTCTCTCTCTCTCTCTCTCTCTCTCTCTCCTTTTTTGTTGTTGCAAAAATGATGTGGACATTTGTGCGTACAAACGTACGCCTGGCTACGCGCCTGAACAGAACAGCAGACTATTCACAATGCACGTTTGTCCGATCAATCGATATGCTTACTTAGCTCCACCTAAAAATAATTTTCGTGATGCGGAACAATTTCTGTTCTCGTTAACGTACAAAATGTTTACTTTGCCAAGCCGGTTTCGTGACATAATTCTCTCCAATACTTTACCAATTTTAGGAGTATTTTTCTTATACTTTTCATATAAGTAAAAAGTGGGGAGAGGCCACTAGGTTTTCCCTATTTCAAGCTGAGCGCTGGCTCGTAGTGCGAGCTCTAATGAATAAAGCGCGCGAAATAATCCGAGCTATATCTGAACTTTTAACCAAACTTCCGCCAGAGTTCGTTTGCTCGAAAGGTCTGTACTTACGCAGAGTATACGGCGCGGATCTAAGAAGTCTGATTTTAATTAGATTGGGTCTGTACGTAGATGATGTCAAAAATGGCGGAGATCTCGCATAGTCACACTTGGACCATGATGGTGAACTTACGTGGATTATCATCCTAATCTTGTGATCTCCTAGCTCGAAAATTCAGTGCACCATTAGGCGCAATGTTTAACGAAGGCAATGTTGATGAAAGATTGGCAAACTCCCCGTCGAAGCCTCATCTACGAATAGGTTTGTGAGCAAACGAACTCTGATGGAAGTTTGGAAAGGCATGGTAAGATGAAGTGTGACGTCATACCTACGTTTTCACGTACGTCATAATAAGACTGACAGTGACGGATCTAAATACTTATTTTCTCTTGTAAAATTCGTGCTACCAGAACAATGTACGTAAACATTAGGCATACGTAATACAGTATCGAATACAAATTTAGTATAATCGACTGCAAACCACTAATCTGATTAAAATACTAAAGTCAAAAGGAATTGATTATTCCTGGATTATTATAACAAGAAAAAATAAGACTAACTTGTTAAATTATGTGAGGGAGCACAGGTACTGAATTTGACAAATTTGACCGATATAAAGACGAACTGTAAAAGAAAAATCCTATGCACCTCCAACACAAGAACGTTTCTTGCAAATAATGGCATTCATATGCTTTTAAAGTTATCCTGTCAACCCATGAAGCTATTTTATTTTATCATACAATTAGAACAGGTTCATACATGTATGATATGGGACACGTCGCGGTAACTCAGTGGTAGAGCGTTCGCTTCGAAATCGGGAAGTCGTTAATTCGAAGCCCTCTCATGCCATGACCGCGTCAAACCTAAGACGTTGAAGTATGCATAGTGATTGCTTCTTCGATAACCGCTCGGCATTTAGATGCGAGAATCACGGGTCTTTTGGATATGACCTTAAAAACTGTGTTGCAGTAGGCGCTGACACGATAAAGAATCCTTACTGCCACAGATCTAATCGGTAAACATCTATACTGCTGTATACATTAACAAATTTTGCCAATAAACTCCGAAACGCTTGCTTACTTGATTATAGTAAATATCGTAAAATAAAAACCTACTTTCGTTTCTGATATAGCAAAAATGGGAGTAAAGTGGCGGATCTAAGCCAGTTTTTTTTTTTTTTAGGTCACTTGACCTATTGCAATACGCAACTTTCCGAGATATCAGCTCTTCTGTGATAGAGGTACGTTCAGTGTTCTGTTGAACGCTGGGGTGGGTACAAGATGTATACATATAGTATAGACTAGCAATGTAAATACGGATAAAAGTAATGAAAGTGTAAAGTTTTTTTAAATCAGCCGTTCGTATACATTAAACTGACCATATCGAGAATGATATTTGATTGAATTAGGCCATTAAATTAAATATGAAATTATTTTTTTATTTCCTCTTCTGCAAGAGTGATATTTTAATCAAAGAAAAATGGTGATTATCAATTTTTGTTTGAGCTATTTTATTATTAAATACTAATAAACTTACTAATATTGTGTGCCCTGCAGTTAGGGTGGTTGCATGATGTCTGATAACTGGCCTTTAGACAATATACGAAGGCAGCGATAAGCATTTGTACCCATCGCGTGTGGACGATAGTATGTTTTGTGTCTCACTGTGCGTAAGAGTTCAACAAAGGGAAAGAACTATTGGGCAACTCGGAAATTGCGTATTGGTTGTCGTCCGGCGTAGTGCGTCGTCCGTCGTGCTTTAACAATAGAACATTTTTAACTTCTTCTTGATAACTACCAGTCCAATTCTTTTCAAGTTTGGTATGAAGCATCTTTAAGACAAAGGGGACATAAATTGTAAATTTCAGGACTCCAGCACCCCATGGGCCTTAGGGGCAGGGCAAAAACTGCCCAAAATTGACTAATATTCAAAAATCGTCTTCTCAAGAACCGTACATGTGTAAGAAAAACTAAATGATGGTGATGTAGAGCAGGAAGGCCTCTACCAAAATTATAATTTCATGATCCCCGGGGTAGGGGTTCTGATCCCAGGGCAGGGCCAACCTTGGTATATAGTGTTTATGTGGAAAACACTTAAATAACATCTTCTTTAGTGCTATTAATACTATATTGAAACGAAATGGATAGAGCAGGCAGTCTTTTACCAAAATTGTAAATTTGATGATCCCAAGTGTAGGGGTTCTGATCCTAAGGTGGGCCAAACTTAGTATATAGTATTTATGTGTAAGTTTGCTGTTACTGTATAAAATTTAAATGCATACTTAGGAATAGCAGAAAAGGATGTACAAAAAATTGTGAATTTCACGACTTTAAGATGGGTCCAAATTAGTCATATCTTTTGATGTTTTAATGTTAATACACCTATAATTTTAAGCCTTTCATCAGTGTATGCACTTTTGAGGGCATTGAAGTTTTAAGAACACATCTTGTTTTATACTGTTGCTGAACATTAGAATTTACCTTAGATGTTCAGAACAGGAATTTTTTTCAAGATTTCATAGCCTGTGGGATGCCTGTTCGTTTCTTCAGTCCGCGATTTTAGTCTTGAATACTTTTTCACTAGTGTTCAGGTGACCGATAAGGCCTGTGGGCCTCTTGTTTTAAATGACAACTTATGATAATACGATATGAAGTAAATCCGTTGTTTATCGATGCTTGATTTTGATCTTACAGAAGAAATAAGCTTTGATGATTGTTGAATAAATAAAATATGCCTGTTCGTTTCTTCAGTCCAAGATTTTAGTCTTGAATCAGCCTTATGGAAATTTCCAGAACGAAGCAACATCCTACAACCAATCGCACATTCTCGGGCCTTTCCGGCAAGCCGAGAAGTTGCGATTGGTTTACAATTGTGTAGGTGTTCAGTGTTAGTTATACTTATAATAGTTTTGATAAGGCCCACATTTATCATTTCATGAAGATTAATAATAATTATATTACTTATATACATCTCATTCAACGAAGGACACCCCTCCTCACGAGACCAACAATCTGAAACATCGATATTTGTTTTTAAAATATGATATTCATCTGATATTATCGATGTTCTTAATTTCTCTCCCCCCCCCCCCCCCCCCCCCCCCCCCCCCCCGTGATTATAGAAGTAACTTTTACGACTTTTTGGAATAATTTATCTGAAAGAGAGTGTAAGTAGAACTGTGAAGAATGATGATTTGAAGTCAGTGATAGCATCCACAATAAAGGAAATTCTTAAAGATCACAAGGCAGAGCTTGAAGAACTCCTGGAAGAAAAAAATATGAAGAACTAGTGGAAATAATTGAAACACAAAAATATGAAAAAGAAAACTTGAAAATAAAGATGAATGAGATAACAACAGAAAATACAGAGTTAAAAAATCTGGCCAAATCAGCAATATCTAAAGCAAACTGGAATGAACAATATTCACGAAACAACTACGTTAAATTGCATGGGGTTAAAGGACTCGCAAACGAGAAATATTCAAAAAAAGTAGTACAAAGCAATACAGGTGTGAGTGTTTCGGATGAGGATATAATTGCCAATACTTGTAAAATTTAAAAGCAACTCGGCAAAATCTCAAGTGATGCGACACCGCTCCGCATTGAAAAAGAAAACAAAAAACGAACTGCGCTTGAGTGACGATGTCACGCAACTTAATTCGGACCTCATCAACAAGCTTTCCGCAAACCCCCGGATAAAATAGGCATAGTACTTCAATGGACACGTTTGCGGACATATTGGAGAACACAGAATCATGTTTGACATTTATGATGATGTGGAAGATAAAATAGACGACAAAATATTCCGCAAACATTCCGGAGGTTAGTATGCCAGACCAGATTGTGCAATTAGGTTCGACAACTAGTGAGACAATTTCGACTTCCAGTGCATACCATGTGTTAGTTAACAATATCATTGCCTGTGTGCATAGTGAGTTTGTGTCTTTGCCATTACAATGTATATGATTTTTACGTTTCTCTTCTCTAAGCTATACTGTTTTGTCTTTCACGCTTCTATTCTTTCCTTTTCATCTACTTACTATTGTCCAAATAATTACGAGACTTGGTAAACTCCGTTTAAATGGTTAAAACACTTTCTGTAAATTGTCAAGGCCTAGGAGATATTGCAAAACGTAGAGATGTTTTTTATTACTTGAGATCTTTAAAGTACAATATTTACTGTTTACAAGACACACACTTTTCAAGTGATATTGAAAATGATGTCAGAAACCTCTGGAGTTTTCAATGTTATTTAAGTTCTTTTGCTTCAAATTCAAGAGGAGTTGGTATCCTTGCAAATAGTAATTTTGATTTTAAGGTTATTTCTGAAAAAAGGTGATATACATGGAAATTATTTTTGCTATAGATATCTATAGATAGTCATAAAGTGGTTCTATGCAATATTTATGGTCCGAATACTGATTCACCACAGTTTTTTTTTGAAAATATACAGACACATATTGATGACATGCAGTGTGAAAATATTATTTGGTGTGGTTTTAAACCCAAACCAACTATAAGTGTATAAATAATCCAAAGGCTAGAGATACAATTTTAGAAATGATAGAAACTTATGGGTATATAAACCCTTTTAGACAATTACATGAGAATCTTCGTAGATATTGTTGGAGGAAATAGTCCCCACTGAAACAAGATCGATTGGATTTTTTTTTACTGTCTGAATCATTGTTATCTAGTTTAGATACTTGTTACATTGAGTCTAGCTATAGATCGGATCACTCTGCAATATCCTTGTCATTAACTTTTAATGATTTTAAGAAAGGACGAGGACTATGGAAATTTAATAACTCCTTACTCTATGATGATAAATATCTAGAAAGTATTAGAGATATTATTTTAAAGGTTAAGGAGCAGTATGCAGTCCCTGTTTACAACATGGACAACATACACAGAATGGCAGATGAGACCTTTTTTTTCTTCACTATAAACGATCAACTATTCCTTGAAACTTTACCTTTTGCGATAAGGAGTAAAAGTATCTCTTACTCTTCATATATCAAAAAGAAAACGAATAAGGAAGAACAAGATTTAATGAAAGAAATTAAAGCTATTGAGGAGAATGCTTTTGAAGGTAATATTGATGAGTTACCGTATATAGCAAAAAACAAGAGTTAGAAAAATTAATAAAATATAGGTTACAAGGAAATTATATTAGAAGCAGAGCAAAATGGATAGAAGAAGGAGAAAAATCATCAAATCATTTTTAGCCGAGTTGCAACGAAGTTGAACTCGGCTATTGGTTTAGTGATGCGGGCGGGCGGACGGGCGTCAACAATTGGTTTCCGGATGATAACTCGAAAAGTTTACAATCTAATCAAATGATACTTAAAGATATTGTTATGTACCAGGTAAGGAAGACCCCTATTGATTTTGGAGAAAATAGGTGAAAGGTCAAGGTCACAGTGACCGAAAATGGATTTAAAATTCCAACAAAAGTTTGGTTTCAGGAGGATAACTCGAAAAAATTTAATTTGAATAAAATGAAACTTGGATATATTGTTGGATACCAGAAAAACAAGGCCCCTATTGATTTTGGAGAAAAAGGTCAAAGGTCAAGGTCACAGTGACCGAAAATAGATTGAAAACTTCAGACAAATATGGTTTCTGGACAGTAACTGGAAAAGTTTAAAACTGAATCAAATGAAACTTGGTTATATTGTTGGATAGCAGGTTAGGAAGACCCCCTATTGATTTTGGAGAAAAAAAGAACAAGGTCACAGTCCTGAAAAAAGATTGAAAATTTTAGAAATATCTGGATCTGCATGATAACTCTAAAAGTTTAAATCCGAATACAACACTATTCACAATTATAAATATGCCACATCATTCCTGACTTTACAATGTATCCATGCAACTCGACTCATGCACCCCTGGGTGCATATATTGATTTTTGTAAACTTGAATCGAGAAACTTTACAAGTAAAATCATACCTCAACTGGAATTGGATAATGGAGATAAACTATGTGATCAGTCACAAATTTTGATTGAAACCAAACATTTTATGAAAATGTATACAAAATCAATCTGAATAATGCTGATTTTGATTTAGAGAATAAATTAGTCTATGATAGCATCCCAAAACTTTCTAATAAAGAGTCAGAATGGAGGGTGAAATTACTATAACTGAAGCATTAAGGTAGCTATTGATAGCTAGCCCCCCAAAAAACCGCTCATTGAATTTTTTTCAATTTTATTTATTATAACATTTTGACTTTATCCTAAAACATATCAAAAAATCAACAAAAGTAATCAGGTTAATTTTCGAGGAAAGCGAGATTGAAATCCCCTCTTTTGCAGCCCCAAAAGGCAAAAAATGCCAAAATTGAGCAAATTAACACAGAAGCCAATACAAATTTTATTGACACCAGAAATATTGTTTGTCATATATAGTTATGTAAATTAAACACAAACAAATAAAAAATCAACATTGATTAGAAATTCAAAATGCATCTAAGGAAACATTGGGATGATTCGACTTGGCAATTGGCCAAATTTACCCTAAATATGGCGTTTCTCAAATACTATCAGGCATACATTTTCTGACAACAAAATTCTGCTCATAAAATTTCTGACTTTATTTCATTTTTACAATAAGTCAAGTAGTATCTAAACTATTGAACAGCAAAAAATATACCAAATGAGGTTTAATCTGAAACTATGTCAGATTTTGTAACCCTACCCCCTCCCTTCTAGAAATGAATTTTAAGAGATGCAGTCAGCAGAGATAAACTATTCACCTTAAATGATTAAGCATTCCCAAATTACCACATTGAGCATTCAAACTCACAATACTAGACGTTTCTATGAGCCATTTAGGAATGATATATAGTGTGTGCTATTGCAGTTGACCTTTTCGCACTCACAATGATTGCCTAAATATTTAGTTATTTTTCATACAATTTCTTGTAATAACTGGACCAAATCTATTACCTATACATATTTTTTGATAGAAATTTATATCACTATACAGTATAATACACCAAATATGTTTAAATAACCATTTCATATTTCAATAAATAATTAATATCAATGGAAAGAGACCCATGGACTGCCCATGGATCACTACATGCAAGTCCATCTGAGTCATCTTGCCCTCACAGATAGGTGTGTCTTTCATAAGTTTAAGATTTCTAATTGTAGTTTCACAATGAACCAAAAACTCACTATTGGATAACTGAGAATGCATATACATGTATATTGCATTAACTAACTGTAGTTTCCCCCCAAGTGAAGGTCTATGTTCACTGTATGTATAAAGGGGGGGGGGGGTGAATTAGTTCCATTATGAAACTTTTCTAAAAATTTGATATACATTAATGTATCAATGATGTATGTTTCAACTAAATTTTGAATTACAAGGAAAATTCAAACACATTGATTGAAGTTATAAAATTGATATTCTATCATGTTCACATTTTTTACTAATATATTTAAAAAAGAATAATCAACATTGAAATTTCCTTTACATCTATGCAATATTATTGTCTTTCAAAAGGCATGTACATGTAATACACGAGTACATGTACTTGTTTTCCCTTAAATTCACAATCTAGTTTAAAGTATGTTGTACAACATCCACTGCTCTGAGCTCATATAAGTGAATTAATGTTTTTCATCCAAGTCCCAAATTTTGCAGTAGTTCTTTAATCTTCGGAACTTGATCAAACATTTTTAAATTTGTGGAGTTGTGGGGGTCCAGGGGATATGTCATCATCACTGTAAATGGAGTACCTGTTCAAAATATAGATAAATATATTTAAATATAGCAAAAAAGATGAGTATCTGATATACTCAGAATTGTCTTTATAAATGGTTATGAAACCTCTCTTGCTGTTATACTTGTTGACTCGAAATACACTTCAACCGGCACTGGTCCTATCTAACCTCCCTTGGTCCTCAGGCTGATGCCTAGAAAAAAGATCATCATAATTGATATTTGCACAGTTAGGTCTATATTATGCCATTGAGTAATTAGACTGCGTCAGACAATGTGAATTTTAAAATTGTGTCTCAACACATATTCAGTAAAAATTTAAATACTGATGTTTCAAAATTATAAATTGCAATATGAGATAACATGTATATATGTTTTCATAAACTGCCATAGACTTATCATATCTGTTTTATTTACAAAATGTGGGTCAAGAGAAGGGCATACGTGTAGTATACATATCTTACTTATACATACAGTGCATACATTTGCCTATGAGAGGGCATATGCAGACTTGTGATTAATTTACATTATTTTTAAAAAGGTTTTGCCAACCTACATGTTTGTGTGAAACACGAAACCTCAGGTTTGATATATTTCTTAGATCACTGAAATTTCAAAGTAATAGTATATGTATACTATAGTCTAGGGAATCATAATTCAACACATCTCCCCCTCCACTTTCTATCCGGTTCCCTCATATCCCTAGATAGTAGGTCTATACAGATATTTGTTTTTCATTACTTTTATACATGTAGTTCAAGGTATGTTATTTTCGTAACGGTTATTTTCATAACGATATTTTCTTAATAAAAGAGTTGTGAGAGCCCATGTTTACAAATGTGGTATACATTTACATGACATCCGTTCGTTTACAATCACATGCACAGGTGGGAGTTATATTCTAAGCACACATGGAATACATATATACATACAAAATAATACATCTACTGTATGTCGTGTATTTAAACTTACAGATGTTATTATAAATCGCGTTGTGAAATAGCAGAGGAAATGTGGGTTGAACTTTTGAATACAAATTTATGGCATTTTTTTCACTCACCAAACGAAACTATGATTTCGTTGTCCAAGTTGAATGCATCCACCAACTTCCTCTTCTTGCAAGAAACTTTGTTTAGCCTCTCAATGACTGTATAAACAGTATTTAATCTCGCAGCATGCTGCACTCGGACATCACGATGTATCAACCAACAACTTTGTTTACGTAGCGCATCTATGTACATGGATTGGTGGTTGGTTTAACATTTCGATTAGCAAAAAGTTTCACACAGATGAAACATTTGATCTACCATTATTACAGATATTGACGTATACTTATGTGGTATGTGCATATTTTCTCTAGGCGAGTCAGTCACAGCAACAAAACACTTTCGGAACCCCTTTTTGTTTTTCGACTATTCTATGACGGAGTAAGGAATTCCGGAAAATGAATTCACGTGAAAATACACAATTTTTACTGATCACGTGGTTGCTATCCGTCGCTACCTTAAATACACTTCTAAATATGAAATCAAACAAATCGCCAGGATCTGTTGGTTTTTCTTATGATTTTTTGAAAGTCTTCTGGAAATATATTCGTTATGTATGTTGTTAGATCCATTAACTATGGTTACAAAAATAATATTCTATTCATCACACAAAGACGTGGTGTAATTATATTGTTACCAAAGGGTGACAAACCTAAGCAGTATCTAAAAAACTGGCGATCTCTAACTTTATTGAATACAGTATACAAAATTGCCTCTGGTTCTATTGCTGCTAGATTTAAAAAAACATTTAGACAAGATAATTAACCCAGATCAAACAGGGTTCATATCCAACAGATATATTGGAGAAAACACAAGGTTAATACATGATATTATGCACTATACTGAAGAATATGATATCCCTGGCCTTTTGCTACTTATTGACTTTGAGAAAACCTTTGATACTTTATCGTGGAATTTCATAGAAAAAACTTTGGATTTCTTCAATTTTGGTCCGTCTATTAGAAAATAGGTTAGCCTTTTTTATACAAATATAACGTCTACAGTTAACCAAGGCGGCAATCTGTCTGAAGTGTTTGATATTCAGAGAGGGTGCCGACAAGGAGACCCTTTATCACCTTATATATTTCTAATATGTGCAGAAATTCTATCAATACAAATTAGAAAAAATAAAAACATTAAAGGCGTTACTATTGGAAATATTGAGGAAAAAAATTCACAACTGGCTGACGACACTTCAATTATTCTCGATGGAAGTGAACAGAGTCTATTGGAAACTCTAAAGACCTTACAACGATTTTCAGAAATATGTGGCTTATGTATCAATTATTCTAAAACTACAGTAATGACGTTTTATTACCCAACAGTAAGTCTCAAATGGGGAACTACTAAATTCACCCCGTTAGGAATTATTTTTGATGTTGAATTGCACAAAATGCCTTAGCTAAATTATGATCCAAAATTAGTAAAAAATCAAATCCATTCTAAATCAATGGGGGGGGGGGGGAAGACATTTAACCCCCATTGACAAGATTACAGTCATTTAAACATTAGTTCTACCCCTATTGAATCATATTTTTATTTCTATCCCCAACCCATCTGTGTTTTATTGTAAAGAATTTTTAAAAATGTTCTTTTCATTTGTATGGAATGGTTCAACTCGTAGAGTAAAAAAGGATGTCATTGTTAAAAAATATGAAGATGGGGGTCTAAAGTTGATTAATCTAAAATCTTTCATAGCATCGATGAAATTATTCTGGATACGACATCTTATTTCTACAAACAGGAGAATGAATAACGTAATACCTGGCTTTGAACTAACTAGGTTCATTTCTTGTGGGATTGAATATGTCAAGTTACTCTTGAAATCCTTGAAAAATAACTTTTGGATAGATGTATTCAAATCCCGAATTGAACTACAAAATGCTTGCAAAAAATCAAATACTACTGCAGATACACCTCTATTTTATAATCATATGATTCATATTGGTGGGAAAACTTTTTTTAATAAACAACTCTTTGACACATAAATGATATTATTGAAGAAGATGGTAGTTTTTTTTTAGCTATGAAATTTTTGTAATACTTATCCGAATGTGAAAATCAATTTCTTAGAATATGCAAGCATCATTCATGCAATAAAGACTTGGATTAAAAAGTGTTCCAAAAACATAAGTTTTAAAAAGTTGGCAAATCCATTTACTATGTCAAACATATACAATGTACTGAAATGTAAAAAATTCAAATGCATTTATGAACTTCTCAACAAAAATTCCTCCGTGACAACAGGCAAAACAAGATGGAGTGAGCTCTTAGAAATAGATAATACTGAGTGGAAATAATCCATACCTTTCATAATAACAAAAAATAGTAAACGTCAATGGTTCCAATAGAGAATACTTAATAAAATTTTAGCAACAAACTCATTTTTATTTAAAATAAAAAAAAAAAGTGAGCTCAAAATTGTGTACCTTTTGTCACAATGAGGAGGAAACAATAGAACATATAATATGGGAATGTAATTGTGTTCAAGCATTTCTAGCTGATTTTGAAGTTTACTTTGAACAGAGAACAAATTGTCAACTAGTCTTTACAAAGAAGTCTTTAATAGTAGACATCCTTGAGAGAAACAAGGGTATACAAAATATTCTCATCCTTTGGTTAAGTATTGTATTTATACAGCAAGGTGTACAGAGAAAATTTTTAGTCTGCGTTTTGCAATATTATTTTTAAAGTTATTCTATGAAACACAAAAAATTATTTCTTATTAAAATGGTGATACTGAAAACTTTGATGCCATTTGGAACAGATGGAACAAAAAATTTTCATAGGTCCCCCCCCCCTCTGAAAGAAATAAACACTTCTGTAATTCTATATTGCATGTATATTATGAAGATATACCATGAACTATTTACAGAATGTTTGTTGAAAAATAATTTTTAAAAAAATAAAAGAATTTTTAAAAAAAATCATAATTAAAAAAAATATTTATCAAGCTGTATGATACGATGTTCATGTATTATTTTTATACATAATTATTTTCAAGCAGATTAATTAGTGTTAAAAGTTATTAAGTTATCCTTAATTACATGCTTGAAAATATGCGCATGTACAAGAACTTTCACCGAAAAGACGGTGTTTTTTCGGTGAAAGCCTCAATGTGTTTCGGATGACGCATAAATCATACATTGTTAGGCGTCTTAAATAGCCCCATACGCGTTAGAGAAATCCCAACATGATGTATTAACTCAGATGCAACTGTCTAAGAACGTAAAACAACGAATTACTAAGAGGTATTTGATATTTTTATTTCTATTAAACTTATGGCGCGGTACTGTTGTAACAAAATACACAGCTTTATGCCTAGGTCACACATTCACGGTTTACCTTGCCGTTTCCACGACGGATTAAATCTTACGGATGACCCCGGAAATGCCGATTTTCGTAGTCTGATACGGATACGAAAAGGTCGGACTGCGGTTTGTGACGTATCTACCAAGGGAAATGTAGGAAGAGAGTCAAATGGAATTTCGGATAAAGCTCCAACTGTGGTCTTTCTTGGTTTTACTTTTGAATTCAATTTTCATTTTTGAAAACTATATTAACTCGCATATACAAGCCACCAGTTATCGTGTACATGTTAAAACCTGATTTGATCAACTTCTACTTTAAAAGATGAAAAATACAAGTGTTTAAAATTCCTCCAATCTAAAATCATTTTTGTTTACTTCAAGCTAGTTATTCTTTGATATTTTCAAACATTTTATTTCAATATTAGATTTGAATTTCGCAGCTTGACCTTGTAATTTGACCATACCAAAGTATGACAAAGGACAGACGGGCACCAATCTGTTCATCTGAATTGCTTCTGCATTCCATCATATGTAAATAAAGACAAGCAACCAGAAAGTCTTCAGTGTAATATTCAATGAGATACAATAGTTAATATCCAACAAAAGACAATTCTGAAGGATGATATACCATTTTATTCTGTCATAGCACAGATCCAATAGGATAATTACGTAATGTTTTAGATATAATCTCTTGTTTTGCGTCGAAAGTGTCCATATTACCGCACCTGGGAATCTGCATATCATCCATGTTGACACCATCTCCCCAAGCTCCAGGAATAATTTGGTGGTCGTCGTGTTCTTGGTCCATTAGAGTGTTCTGATCACCAGGATATCTGACTCTCATGATGTTATGAAGGCAAACACAGGCGAGAACTATGACGTGTACTGTATCTGGCTTTTGGCTCATGATTGACAGCTGAGTCGATTTGCAAGAATACCAAAGGCATTCTCGACAACTCTTCTAGTCCTCGATAAGCGGTAGTTGAAAATCCTCTCGTCATAGGCAAGACCCCGTCTGGAGAAAGGCTTCATGGGTCAGGTTTTCATGCCAAATGCGTTGTCTGCTATGATATAATATCCCATTGGTTTGTCATCACCGGGAAGCGGCATGCTGTTGGCATGCCAATTAACCCTCTTTCAATGACCTTTTTCAACCCACTCTGGTTCCAAATCTGAGCGTCAGAACATCCACCTTGAGCACCAATATTAACCCATCGGAATTTGTAATCTGCGTCGACAAGGGCCATCAGCACCACTGAGTGATATCCTTTATAATTGTAGTACAGGGATCCGCCGTTTTTAGGACACCTAATAGCTATATGTTTGCCACCTAGAGCACCCAGCGTATGAGGGAACTGTCATTTCGCTGTAAACTGTTCCGCTGTAGCCTACCACTGTTCAGGTTCAGTAGGAGTCTGGATAACATCCTCGGCATACGCTGAAACTATGACGTCACATACATCTCGAACAACACCACAGATGGTATTGTGCGCTACTAAGAAACCATACATCAATGTGCGGTAGCTGTCTCCCATAGCCAAATATCTTAGGGTGATGGCTAGCCTCAATCCAGGATCAATTGGTTGTCTATACCAGGTGGTGTTCTTCGTAATCCTCGAACCACTAACTTGTAGAAGTTCTTGAAACATATGTGGGTCTATTCATATAAAATTCTTAAATGCAGCTGGATTTTCCACACAAAGTTCAGCCATGAGAGCCTCATATTGGCCATAGATGGACCTTCGAAGAATCTAATCCCTAGTCCACCATCTCCTCTGCTTCCGATCACCTACAATTCTGTTCTCAACAAACTCGATCATAGCCCTAATGTTTTGTGCCACATCAATATCCAGTTCCAGCCAATTGATAACAAGCATCAGTTGTTGATTGTTCATGTTAGATACTATTTGTACATGTACACCTTGGGCAAGATGCAGACTACGCTTAACCCTCTAAACAGGGAGTATTTATACATAACCCTGGTGTCAATTTGGTTACAGTTCCTGTCAGTTTGGTGCCAATCTTGTGACAATACCTCCTTAACACATATAGTGGTATATCTTCGTAATAAGCAGTCGTGAGCTGGGATATTCCGTATTTTGTCGTGACGTTACGTTGTCAACCGTCAAAGACCTCGGGAAACCTTGTTGATCTCTACCTATCCGCAATGCAACGTAATGGTATCGTGCCGTTCCCTGACAAATTCGTAACAAACCGCATTGTATCCCTAGCCAATACGTGGTGTAACCGTACTAGTACGTAGTACACCGTAACTAACCGTAAGAATCCTTGGCGACACCAGGTCTACGAATAGATACGGTTTAGATACGGACTAAAACGGATCAATACGGATGTACTACGGGTGTTTGATCCGTAGTAGAATTTTGAACATGTTCAAAATTTGTCACGGATATACAAGTACTACTACGTATAACTACGGTCATAATACGGAAAGCCACGGACCAATACAGATTACCACGAATGATCCCGGATCGTATCCGTAGCTAATCCGGCGTCAAATCCGTGAATGGGTGACCTAGGCATTACACAGATAAGACTACCAGTTTGAACTGGTCACGTGACTGTTACTTGAAATGGCAGAGTGACGCGGTTGTTTGTAAACACCCATTTAAAATCAAATAATTTGGGTTAAAACAGGTGAAATTATGTATGACATGTCATACAGCCTCATAACTACATGCGTGCGATGATTTAATAGCGTTTTCACAAGACAGAAAAAAATTGCCGTAATTCGAACCATACAACTTTACCAATTATTGATATGTACAAACACATGGATAAACACAAAAAAGTTTTTATTTTGGTTGAACATGTTTTGTGCTGACACAGATCTGCATGGATAAACACAAAAAAGTTTTTATTTTGGTTGAACATGTTTTGTGCTGACACAGATCTGCATTATGTTTACGATTATTACGTTTGGAGAGAAGAAACGACTGTATTTATTATTTTTTGCCCTTAAATTATCGCACTGGACAAAAATTACCATTAGAAATACATTCGCAATACTATGGAATCCAGATAGGGCCACGTAGTTCACTATCGCACCATCGCACCATCGAAGTTCGGGTCGATGACGCGATTATGATGGCGCGATGACGATGACGCGATAATGCGATAACGATGGAGCGATACTGCGATGACCCGATGGCGATGGTGCGACAACGCGATGCCGCTGGAGCGATGGCACGATGACGATGTAACGATGCTTTATAGCGGCATCGCGCTATCGCATCATCGCCATCGTACCATCGCGTCATCGCAGTATCGCTCCATCGCACTATCACACCATCGTTATCGCATTATCGCGCCATCGTCATCGCGCCATCGTCATCGCACAATCGCGTCATCACACCATCGACCCGAACCTCGATGGTGCGATAGTGAACTACGTTGCCCTATCCGGATTATGCAGTTATTATACATAAGGTAAAATTCCAACATTTTGATTATAGCTTTCATCGTGGAAAAATGAATAAAGTATGGAATCCGGATAGGGCCACGTAGTTCACTATCGCACCATCGAGGTTCGGGTCGATGGTGCGATGCCGCGATAATGCGATGACGATGGCGCGATGGTGGGTTGACGATGACGTGATGGTGCGATAGCACGATGACGATGATAACATGGCGCGATAATGCGATAATGATGGTGCGATAGAGCAATGCCGTGATGGTACGATGGCGATGATGCGATACCGTTATTGTGCCACTGCGCCATCGGTATCATATGGAATCCGGATAGGGCCACGTAGTTCACTATCGCACCATCGAGGTTTGGGTCGATGGTGCGATGGCGCGATAATGCGATGACGATGGCGCGATGATGCGATGACGATGACGCGATGGTGCAATAGCGCGATAACGATGGTAAGATGGTAAGATGGCGCGATAATGCGATAACGATAGTGCGATGGAGCGATACTACGATGACGCGATGGTACGATGGCGATGATGCGATAACGCGATACCATTATGCCATCGATATCGCGTTATCACATCATCGCCATCGTACCATCGCGTCATCGCACTATCGCACCATCGTTATCGCATTATCGCGCCATCTTACCCTCGTTATCGCGCTATCGCATCATCGCCCCAAACCTCGATGGTGCGATAGTGAACTACGTGGTCCTATCCGATTCCATAGTATCACGTTATTGCATCATCGCCATCGTACCATCGCGTCATCGTAGTATCGCTCCATCGCACTATCGTTATCGCATTATCGCGCCATCTTACCAGCGTCATCGCGCTATCGCGTCATCGTCATCGCATTATCGCACCATCGACCCAAACCTCGATGGTGCGATGGTGCGATAGTGAACTACGTGGCCCTATCCGGATTCCATACTTCATTGACCTTGATCCTGAGTTCTGAAAATTATGCTACGTAGTTCACGATGGTGCGATGACGCGATAATGCGATGACGATGACGCGATGACGATGGTACGATGGCGCGATAACGATGGTGCGATACTGCGATGATGCGATAACGCTACATCGTCATCGTGCCATCGCGCCAGCGGCATCGCATCATCGCCATCGTACCATCGCGTCATCGCTCCATCGTAAATACGGTGTAAAAAGAGTTCGAGTTGGCTAAATCCGAAATCGAAAATCCAACCAATATATTTCAAATCTTTTACAAACAGATGTGTAAGATTGATTGATTGATTTGTTTTACGTCCCGTCAAGAATTTTTCACTCATATTGAGACGTCACCAGCTGTAGGTGAAGTACAACATATTTAGACTTATGCTTAGCCCTCAAGGCCGTAACAGTGAGGTTTCTTTATCGTGCCAACGTCTACTGCGACTTCCTTTTTAAAGGTCACATCCGAAAGACCCGTGATTCTCACTTCTAAATGCCGTGCATTTGGCGAAGGAGCAATCACTACCTATTCTAACGTCTTAGGTTTGACGTGGTCATGGCACGAGCGGGGCTCGAACTTACGACCTCCCTGTTACAAAGCGAACCCTCTACCACTAAGCTACCGCGTAAGAAGTTGCATTGTATTAAACGATACCACCGTGGCCAAATGTCATTTGGATACAGCCATTCCTACGCAGGATACAATCGTGTTTTTAAAAGTACAACCAACACTTTACGGCAATTTACTATGGAGAGTGTAGATGTCCGTGAGGAGCACAGGCAATTGCATCGCTTGGGGTTGAATTTACTATATAAAGAGTACTCTTTAATAGTAAATTCGACCCCAAGCGATGCAATTGCCTGTGATGAGGAGGGGTTCGAAAGTGGCCCATATTATTCTTTATACAGATAATTTATAAGAATTATGTTTTGTATTGCTTATAGGAGTTATGAGATTGAGCACTGTTCGTTATCCTCACCTTGCATATAGCCTCTCAGGTGATGCAACGATTTCTGGTATGAATGGATTCGGTCAAATCCAATACCACTTGCTCAAGCACTTCAACAAAGAAAATTGCGTGTAAATTGGTCTTTGTCGTTCGTTTTCGTCATATTCTTAGAAAACAGAAAACCCCACCTAAAATTCAATTACATCAGTAAAAAGACAACATAATTACAAATGTTTACCATAAACGTCAGGAAGAAAAGTGCGCGATTGAGACGTTTATTAATAATTAAAATATAACGCTGGTTACAACTATTCTATGAAAGTATAACGTAGGATACAACCATTCATAATACATTGACAATTTGCAACGATGCATGTTTTTCAAAATCGACATGTGTGGGACGTTAAACAATATACAATCAATTCATCATTATATTGATTGATTGATTGATTGATTACGTCATGTCGAGAATTTTTCACTCACACAGGTGAAGTTCCACAAATTTAGACCTAAATTTGAAGCCCTTCACCGATCTTGGTGACGTCTTCATATGAGTGAAAAATTCTCGAGAGGGACTTTAAGCAAGATACAATCATTAATCGCAAATTTTTCTTCCGGATGTTTATAAATGGTATGCATTTGTAATAATGTTGTCTTTTCACTGATGTAATTGAATTTTAGGTGGGTTTTTCGATTTTCTAAAAAATATGAAAACGAACGACAGAGACCAATTTACACGCAATTTTCTAACTGTGTTCATGAAGTGTTTGAGCAAGTGGTAGGGGATCTAACCGAATGTTATATATAATTCGAACCAGAGGTCATTGCGTCACCCGATAGGCGAATCATCTGTATAAAGAAAAATATGGGCCACTTTCTAACACCTCCTCACGGACATTTACTCTCTCCATAGTAAATTGCAGTAAGGGTTGGTTGTACTTGTAATTATCTTCTCGAAAACTTCGTCTTCTTTTCATGTTTCAGAATCATATTCTCTAAATTAATGTCTATGTTTCAAACCTTACTCGATTTTGAAATTAACCTAATTAACACATATAATGACCAGGTAGGATAACATCGGTTCAGTTCGGTTGAGTTTATTCGCTTAAACCATATACATGGGGCACATGCAGTTATAGATTACAAATAAATACTGTTCACGTCAGATGTAGATGGTTAGAAAAAAAAACGAAATAAGTAGGAAAACCGGTAAACATTATATTTACAAAAACCATTCATATTCATGGAGGACAGACTAGTCCATAAATATTTGTAGCGATAATAAACAAGCATAATTTTTTCAGTGACGTTACATCTGGTTTTTACATTAAAGGGACTGATTCACGACCCCCCGATTTTATTTTTCACTATTAATGATCAAAATCTACTGTATAATTTGTTTAAATAAGTTTCACAAAAAATATGGTTATACATCATGTACAAAAATGTATATTATGACAGAAGCTCTTTATAGAGAGTTTATTGTCTGTTGTGTAAACAAAGATTGGGATATGTTATTGTTTACAAAGTTTTGAAAATGTCTAAGTGTATGATATCACATTTCAAGTATTCTTTATGCTTGGTTCCCACTGTCGTGCGATCCATTACGAACGCCACGACTGACAATTCGTAACTGATCGCGGAAGTTTTCTGCCTTTCAGTTGGACTGCGTTCAAGATCGTATAGCGGCTTAACCTAGGGGCTAGGTATGGTGGCTGATGTGTGCCCTTTTACGCTTTACCGTCTTTTTGTTTTTTCTAGGCGAAAATACAACAAAACGATATTTAGCGACTTTTCGTCCCTAAATAATGAAATGACGACAAAATGATAATATTACTTACTTTACGTGACAGATCGTAGGACATCGCAACAAAGCGTGTCGTTTACCTTGAGAAAGGTTGACCGGGATCGTTACGAATTTGGTGCACGATTAGATGCGATATGTTGCGCTTTGTTACGATGCAATACGATCTGATGCGATAATAACGACTGAAAATTAATCGTGTTGATCGTAGAAATGTTTTTGGATGTCAATAAATTGTCTATGATCAACACGATTGTGACGACTGACGCCAAGATTACGTAAGATTTGATACGATCAACACGATTATTTCACGATTTCAATCGTGCCGCAAATCGTGATAGAGCAACCGGAATGTCCTGGTTCGAAAGAGAATGGTGGTGTCCATAGGAACTTCCACAAACATTTGGAATATGTCGATACGCACCGTAAAAATGATAATTAGAATTTGGTATGTTCACTTCTCTGCGTGACTTACTCTTATATAAGTATTTAGAATAAGCATTAGTTATATTTTACTGTGCATATACCGGTACAATGACACGTGACAATCCAATCACACATCCTTGGGGCAAGCGGGAAAACAACCTCCAATGTATTACGATATTTAAACCTCCATTTTATATCAAATCAAAAGACGATTGTAAACAAAAAATAGATCTATTGTCTTTTTTACAATAAACATTTGCTAGAAACGATGAGACACCCCCCAGTAAGTTTAAACACAATTAGCGATTTACACAGGGGTTGGGAGCATCTATTTGGAACAACTTTCTTAGTTCCGGTGAACGTAATAAATTCGAGCCACCTTTCTCGAGCTTACCGGAAAGACACGAGAAGTTACGATTGGTGAGATCTAGACTCCAGTATTAAAAACTTCGCTTTCGTTTCATTTCAGTTAATTGATATCAAAAGCGTTGCAAAAACAACTTATTCGAAATAATACACCGGGCATTGACTTGTTCAGTAACATGCATGTGGTATGCATGTTACTGAACAAGTCAATGCCCGGTGTATTATTTCGAATAAGTTGTTTTTGCAACGCTTTTGTTCAGTAACATGCATGTGGTATGCATGTTACTGAACAAGTCAATACCCGGTGTATTATTTCGAATAATTTGTTTTTGCAACGCTTTTGATATTAACTAACTGATCTCATGTGATTACGTAGATGGAGATGTCAATAACTGCAATTTGATATGATTTTTCAACTACATGTATGTCCATGAGACAAAAGACGCTGGATGTAAATTTCCAATTTTTCATTATGTGCTGATTTATATTCTTATCAGGTCTGAAGTGTTATTTTAGCCAAAAATACTTTATTGAAATGATTTTTGGTTTCCCTGTCTTAATAATGATTGTACAATTTCTTTTTGGTCAATTTCTAATAATGATCAGAAGTAGTAACAGTCTAACTCGGGGACGGGTCTGTAAGATTTTCAAAGGCAAGGGGGTGGGTATCGAAGTTCGTACCTTTTCCGATCCCCAAAAGTGGATGTGGGAGTTGAGGTCCCTAAAAGACAATCTTGATAATACGTCGAATCTTAAAGAATGTGAATAAAATTGTTACGTCAATAACCGGTAATATTCAATCTCAACTTCTCGGACTTTTCTGGTAAGCGGAAAAACAACCTCCAATATATTACTTCCAATGTATTACTTATTTTAAATCATTTAAAATAGCACCATTGTTCGAGGCAATCGATTCGCATACTGATAAGCAATATCCGTTTATTAATTTGCGAATCTATTGCCTCGAACAATGGCGCAAAAGATCATTTTTGCTCTGATATTCCATTTGATGATGAACACCACGAAATTTGCACCTGCAACTACAGGAGAAATTCGAAAACTCCTTATGAACTCAGCACCCAAATTTTGTGAATTGGACCCAGTTCCTGCGCATCTATTGAAACAATGCATTGAGAGTTTCTTGCCACCCATCACTTTAATCATAAACAAGTCGCTGTTGGAATCTATTGTTCCTAGTGACTTTAAGCAGGCAATCGTTCGACCATTAAGGAAAAAATCAGGGCTTGACAAAGAAATTTTCAAAAACTACCGCCCTGTGTCAAATCTCTCGTTCGTTTCGAAGATTCTTGAAAAGGTTATTGTAAAACGAATCGAAGCTCATCTGGAGATGCATCAACTGCATGACAATTTTCAGTCCACGTACAGAACGGGACACTCTACAGAAACTACACTAATGAAGTTACATCATGACATCGTGTGTGCACTTGACAATGACAGTTACGCTATCCTTGTATTGCTCGACCTCTCTGCGGCTTTCGATGTCATAGACCACAATATCCTATTGCAACGTATGGACAACAAGTTTGGTATCACTGGATCTGCACTGAAATGGATTAAATCCTATATCTTGGTGATAGATATCAACGTGTTGCCGTCGGTTCATCGTTGTCCGATGCTTGTCCCCTCGAATGTGGTGTACCGCAAGGCTCAGTACTGGGTCCGAGACTCTACAGTCTGTTTTCAAAATCCTATGGGGAAGTATGCAGACGTCATGATATACGCCGATGACACCCAGATCTATATCATCGTTGAACCTGGTGACAATTGGACCGATATGTCTCAATGACTCTCAAGTTAAAACTGAACTTGTAGTCTTCGCACCAAAACACAGACTTAAAGATATGAGCAGTTTTGATCTTGAATTTGGTGACTGTGTTGTAAGTGATTCATCTTTCATAAAAAAAATTAAGCGTATTCTTTTACAAATTCCTTATCGTGGAAAAACACTGTCTCTCTATTTCCCGCTCAGCATATATGAACATTCGCAGATTGGCTGTATCCGTCCATTTATCAATGAAACATGTAAAACTCTTGTAAACTTGTTAGTTACATCCAGATTAGATTAAGGGGATATGATTGTGACGTTTTTAAATCACTGCACAACTCGAACTAACGTACTTAGCTCATGATTGTCGTAACATATATTGATTGTGACTTTGACATATTTTCGAAATACAAAAGCATAAATCATAACAGTTGGGGTCTTATTTTGATTAAATGATTTTGTATAATTGCCGTTATGACGTGTTTTTAGCAAATTTGAGGTAACGACAAAAGCGTGTGATTTTCGACGCAATGATTACGTTGTTTACGTTGACAGCAGACAGAGTTTGACAGATGTCGTGGTACCGCATGTTATTATATATTTCTAGACCTGTGTATTCTGTACAAAATAGATTCAAAATAGAAACGAAAGACGGAGTCGCAACACGTCGAACAGAATCTCTGCACAATTTTAAAAGTACATATAACCAAATTGAATGACAATAAACTTGGGGCTAAACAATTATGCAAAATTTTTATCATACCAGAGTAATAATAAATGTTTTGTATTATATACCGAGATTTCGTAAATAATAAAAATAATTGAAAAATATATTTACCCGGGGACTACACATTTTGTCGGCACATAGGTACATGTGGTACCGCTCACGTATATGTACCTCTACCGGTACATGTATATACTGTCTGCGTCTTGTGAATTATTTAATGCAATTCATTGGGTTCATCTATGATACATGTAACCTCATGTACCATATTAAGTAGAGATATACAAAGCAGGCTACGAATTATTTAGCACTGATTTCTGCATATGCATGGCGGAATTTAATTACCGATCGATTTACTCATCAGAGAAAATGAAGTCCAAATGAGGTGTGCATGAATGCATTTTTTGCAAAAATAATTGAAATGTAGGTAAGTTTAATCGCTTATTTGAATCAAAATTATATATTGTTAGATGTTTGGATTTGAAATTAGATCGGCCGATAAGTGTCGAAACACCTATGTCATAAAACGGAGGAAATGCGGAATAGGCAAAATCAAAACTTACTTTATCATCCTGTAGTGCTCTCATCAAATAATGATTGTATGCTTTAAATCTAACATAGTACATGTATTTTACCCTATCTAATTTTCATTTGCAGATCGGGGGGGGGGGGGGGGGGGGGGGGGGGGGGGCTTGACTTGAACGGGTGTTCTTGACAGCCTCTCCTCTACTTTGAAACAGGCATATTTGTTACCCAAATTCCATGTTCAAATAGACCCGATCCCACCCCCTCCCCAAATTGCGTAGAAAAAGAACCAAACCAAACATTTGGTTATAATTTTTGTATGAATCTTTAAAATAATAAAGTAGGGGATATAGAGGAGATGAAGCACTACCCCCCCCCCCCTCCCCCCGCATCCTCCTAGGCATCTGATTTCACCTCTGGTACGTCCAGGATCCATGTTTGTCCAACTTTTGCGGTTACGGGGGGGGGGGGGCACTTTATGAAACAGGGTGTCTGGGGGCCGAAATATGTCATTTTTGATAATGTGAAATTAGTAAAATGACGCAAATGTTAAGGGTTTGGGAAAAAATTAAGTTCTCTCAATAAAGTAATTCAAGAAATCAAAAGATTTTGTCATTTATATCTCCGGGAATGGAAGAAATTATTGCTTCTTTTATCGTTTAATACATTTTTCTAAACAAGATACCAAGATTTACCTTAAATTTGAAAAACTGGTCGGTGATATGATTTTAAGTAGGGGGGTGGGGGGTAGTTTGGTTTGGTTTGGTTTGGTACCTATATGCATTCTTTATATTAAATTTCAAAAATAAATACATTTATACTGGATATGATTTTTTTGGCATTTATCTGAACAATTTACGCTCAAAATGGGAAGAAAAAACCCCAGAGGAAATTCAGACTGTTTTGTTTCCAAATTGAATTTGCTTTCATACCAACTAAAATATTTTCACAAATTAACCACTTTTAAGAGCATAATATCTAAACGTTGTGTTTGATGTTTTAAAACAAATGTGTTTTAGAGAAAGAAAAAAAACATCAGTCCGATTTATTTGTTGCAATTTTAAATGACCTCAGATGACCTTCAGTTCATCATATCTTTTTATCCAATTCATTGACATGCCAATATTTTTGGTTAGTCCTGTAGCTATGGATGCTATCTTTAAATCATAGTAAAATAATTAAAATCTAATTACATTCAGTAATTGTTTTTGACCATTTTCCTAGAAAACTCTATCCTCAAAAAGTTATTTTTTAGAGGCGCTGAGGAAATTCGGACTGAATTTTGGGTAATTTGTTTTTCTGTTACGTGGAAAATATTTTCACATCATAGTGTCTGCACATAGACTGTTTGTATGATGGCCATTAAATATAGTCATATTACAATCTGTTTGTTTGTTGTACATATTTTTGGATCTACAACTGCTAAATTTTGGCCTTTTGTGTTTTTTCAACACTGTTAGGTTCAGGGTTTTTTTTTCTCATGGAAACGAACTCATTAACATATATAAAAATTGTCATTTTTCAAACAGGAGAGACCTCCTTTCTATGATAAAATGATTTTCAGAAGAATCTAATTACTTTCATCTCAGCATCATTCTCAACACACCAGCAAACTTCAGAGGGCACAAAACACAGCTGCAAGATTAATA
The DNA here is from genome assembly GCF_947568905.1 of Ostrea edulis. Lineage (NCBI taxonomy): Eukaryota > Metazoa > Mollusca > Bivalvia > Ostreida > Ostreidae > Ostrea > Ostrea edulis. Next base: position 46,203,615 of record NC_079167.1, read on the forward strand.
ACACGCTCAAAAAAATTCGACCATATTACTCCTGTTCTAACTTC
>NC_079167.1:46208658-46271158 GCF_947568905.1 Ostrea edulis
TTTAAATGAAATATTTTGCGTAGTTTTTTAGTTTGAAAGCGACAAAATTCAAATTTTGCGATATTCATATTTTACGCACCATTATGTGTGACGTCATATGCGACCTCGAGCGAGAAGGTTAGAAAACGGCCATTTTATATACGGATTTGATTTAATCGACAAACAAGCCAACGTTAAAAAGCTTGTAGATAACATTGCATTAGGGTATTTTGTGCTGCCTACGGGTGGACTAGCTATCAGAAGAAGGGGTGTAGACTGAGTTGTTTATTTTTTTCGAAGGAAGGTGTGAGAAAAAAGACTTCGGTAATTTTTTGTTGGCGCGGATTTTACATTAAAAAACCCAGTTAAACTGCTAAAAATGGTTATGTAGAAGCTAAGCACAGCTACAGCATATATGCATTTGTAGCCAGGTCTATAGTACCTAAGAAAACAGAGGAGATGCAGAGGTTCAGTTCCTTTTATTTGGCGGGTAATAGCATATATTTTTAACATTAATGAATGTTACATAGTACTAATGTACTCCACATGTTAGCTACATAGGCCTTAAAACCTTCCATCAAACTAAGACACTGATAGTAGAAGGTAATAACAGGTACATGTATATCCGTACGCTGGTTAATGACCAAACTCTGATTACTATTGAAACGCATTCATAAACAAAAGAATGTGGGACTACAAATCATATGTAAACATTGGTACACTTCAGTGCATCCGAACCCGATGTAAATTCATGGGTAAACAATGACTAGATTTATAAAATTAGGTAACTGTAAATGATGTTGCTTATACAATACAACCTGATGAAAAGCTTACATTTTATAAAGATATTATGACTGACAAATGCATGACTAGATATTCGATATGAATAAACCTTGACTAGTACTTCGATAAACAACATGTGACGTCACACGCCATGCGGTCCGATCCTTACTTGCAGAAAACATCTAATCCCTACACTTTTATCGTAAACTCTGCATGAAATAATGAATGCATCAAATTACTCTACCCATTAGACAAATACTACACAACTATCATCATAATAACACCCAGTAAAATGTATATTTACCTAAGAAAACAGAGGAGATGCAGAGGTTCAGTTCCTTTTATTTGGCGGGTAATAGCATATATTTACCTTCCCGCCAGGAGAGTTCTAATAATACATAAAATTTGAACCCCCCACTTGAGATTACAATCCGGAATCCTATATTCTCCTCCCAAAAACAAAATGTCCCAACATTTTCAAAAAAATATTACATTTATCCACTATATGTAGACAGTCGAAATGATGAACAAAAATACAACTCATTCTTTGATCAAAATCATTGAACCATTAACTACAAATACTAGTTCATGATATAACTCATTCATAACAACACTGTAGTCTTAAACTGTACCTCAAAACATGCTTAAACATTTGTTCAAAATTGGCCAGATTCTAACCAAAATAATCACCTCATGGTGTTCCATACAAGAGCTTAGACTACACAGTTTACCTTGTTATGTTAAAATATGTTACTCCTACATACTAGTACAATTTGCACTTCACCCACTGGTAACTAAACACAGAAACATCATGTACCAATATCCCAGCAAACTTGCACCTTCTCTCTTACCATCAGTAACATACAAATGAGTCTTTATAATACCAGTACACCAAATTTACAACTGAAAAGGTTTCAATGTATTTTACTTTGAAAAGAAACTAAAATAAAACTCAGTTTGTGTGGTACGTTACACTTTGGTCATTCCACTGATTAGGTCCAGGGGCGCCACGGAGCGCCTGAAATAAAAGTCTGCACTCCTTTCGTCCACACCTGGTCACTTGGCACTTCAATCTGGTCATAAGTCAATCGTCGCGGTTGTTGCACAACACGTCTTTTGGCGTTCAAATCCAACTGCCTCTGATTCGTGCGTCTCTCTCCCAAGTTCCAGTTCATCGACTTCTGATAAATCATCAGATGAACGTCGGACCTCCTCGGCACTTTGGAATGAACCTTCACTGTCCCCCATGTCTTCATGCTCTGTTAACACATCACCATCAGAATCAGCAACTTCTTCACCCTCTGATGAACTTGAAGTTTCCTCCGGATTGCTGGCCACAGAATTTTGTTCCTCGATTGGAACGAAAGGTGCTGCATGAGGATTAAGATCCCTTACAATCGGCACATCAGTATGTGAATTTATTACAACTGTAAAGTCATCTGACTCAGAATCTGAAGTATTGTCAGTGACAACATAATGGTGTAGTTCCTTCCTCTTGAGCACAGACCATCCAACAGGTGGGTGTGGTAATGGTAGATCATTGCATTGTAGGAGAAGATTTCGATGTAACCGCCGAATTCTACCTTCCCCCTGCAATGGCCGCACTTCATATACAGGAGAGTCCTTCAAACGTCTCACTACGACATGAACATACTCCTCCCAATATGAACGAAGTTTCACAGGTCCACCTCTCTCAGTCAAATTCCTTACTAGAACTCGGTCGCCTGCAATCAGGGCTGCACTGGTGGGTTAACGGTCATGATATTTCCGCATTTTATCACTAGCCTTTCTGGACATTTCCCCTGCGACCTTATAGGCTTCCCTCATCCTGTTTCCCATTCCTTTACATAGTGGGTTTTGGATCTATGTGGCTCATCTTTGTTGGTACTAAATATGAGGTCAATAGGAAGCCGTGGGTGACGTCCAAACACTAGGAAGTAGGGCGAGAACCCAGTACTCTCATTCCTTGAGCAATTGTAGGCATGGACCATCTTTTTTAAATGACTTTTCCAATCATTCTTGTGGTTCTGGGTTAAGGTTCTGAGCATTCCTAATAATGTCCGATTCATCCTCTCACGTTGCCCATTCCCCCGGGGGTGATAGGGTGTGGTTCTGGAGTGCTTTACTTTGCTCAGACGCTGCAACTGCTTGAAGAAGTGGTTCTCAAATTCTCGGCCTTGATCATGATGTATCTTATCCGAAAATCCAAAAGTAAGGGCAAAGTCATTAAAAATTTTGTCGGCGGCTGTACGCCCGGATTTGTTGGTAGTGGCGTAGGCTGCAGCAAATCTAGTAAAGTGATCAACCACAACCAAGATGTATTGATATCCCCCCTTACAGGTTTCCAAATGTAAAAAGTATATGGAAATCATCTCGAATGGATATGTGGTTGTTATTGGTTGCAAGGGAGCCTCACTCTTTCTGTTTGGTGGTTTGTCCTTCAAACAGGTGCACTGGCGACGTACAAAATGTTCGATGTCCTTGGTCATCTGTGGCCAGTAGAACCTTTCCCGAGCGAGTGAAATAACCTTTTCAGCACCCAGATGACCCATTTTTACGTGAAGTTCCTCCATTACGATTGGACGATACTCTTTTGGTAGTACGATTTGGTGACGCATCTCCCCAGAAGGTTGTCGAACTGTCCTCCTTAATATTCCTCCTTCCCCGATGACCAATTTTGACCATCCTCGGAGCAAGTGTCTGCTAGGCTGCGACAAACCCTTCCGTGTTTTGTGAGTAGGCTTTTCCCCAGATTCTACCAATTTCTTTACTACTCCAATATCGCTGTCTGCATCCTGTGAGACTCGTAGCATGTACTTTGAAATTTTTCAGAGTTTGCCTTCCGATGATGGGTGCTGATATTGTTGTGTAAACTGGTCATCCATGACAACTGGGGCAGCAGTAGTCATTGTGGGTAAAAATGGTATATCCTCCTGATTTCTGGCCTTCACCATTTGTACTACAGCTTGTATATCTGTTGGGTCATTTTCTTCGGTACACGACGACATGAATTTGCTGAAGTCTAGAGGCATTCTGCTCAACCCATCAGCATCACGATTCAGGGGTCCTGGTTTGTACTTGACGGTGAACTGGAAATCTGACAGCTCTCCAACCCATCGAAATCTGGTAACACCTAAACGTGGGGTTGTTAGAATGTAGCTTAAAGGGTTATTGTCACTAAAAACAGTAAAATGGGGAGCATAGTACAGGTAGTCCCTAAATCGATCCGTGACAGCCCATTTCAGCGCTAAAAACTCGAGTTTTCCAGAGTGAAAATGGTAATTCTGTTCAGCGGGTGTCAGGGTACGTGAAGCATAAGCTACCACACGTAATCGCTGATCATGGTCTTCTTGATATAGAATAGCTCCAAGTCCCTCACCAGAGGCATCTACGTGCAGTAAAAATGGCTTGGTGAACTCGGGGTAAGCCATCACTGGGGGCTGGACCAGACAATCAATGAGTTCATTCAGCGAACTCTGATGTTGCTCTGTCCAGTGAATTTGCTGTTTTGGTGAGAGTTGTCCCCCTTTGGTTTTCTTAATGGTGGGCACACCATCTGCGGATTGGGACTTTGGTATTTTCAACAAGTCATATAAAGGTTTGGCTCTTCTTGAAAAGTCTGGTATATATTTTCGATAATATCAGATAAAACCTAACAGCGGATTTTTCCAACCGACGTGGGTCTCTTGTCCTTGAGTTTTAGGACGGCTGATTTATCCTCAGGGTCCAGTGTATATCCTGTAGAAGTAACCAAAGGACCCAAATATCGGACTTCCTGACGAAATAAAAGGCACTTTGTTGGCTTCAACTTGACACCTGCGATACGAAGTCTCTGAAACACCAAGTCCAAATGCTGTAAATGATCAGTGAATGTTTCCGAGTATACCAGAATGTCGTCTAAATAGGGTAGGCATATCTTATCACGTAACCCCTCCAGACACTCATTCATAAAGTTTTGGAAAGCTGCTGGGGCTCCCGAGAGCCCAAACGGAATCCGTTCCCTCTCATATAGACCCCCAAGGCGTCACGAATGCTGTATAGGGTTTGGATCCCTCTTCCATTACCCCTTGATGATACGCTTTACCCTGGTCGAGCAAAGAGAACCATTTACTCCCACCAAGACCATCTAGTGCGTCTTGGATCTTTGGTAAAGGGCGACTATCAGCTAAAGACTTCTCGTTGACCTTTCTGAAATCCACGCACAACCTCAGTGAGCCATCCTTTTTACGTGCACATACCAATGGACTGGCATAGGGTGACTTGGATTTTCGAACAAATCCTTTTGCAATCAGGTTCTGAAGATAGTCCTTCACCTCATCATATAGAGCCTGTGGTATTGAGCGATATGAGGTCTTGACAGGGATTTTGTCCATCAACTGGATATCCAATTTGGATAAAGAGACATTTGAGAGGTTCCGATGCAGTAGCTCCAGATCGTACACAAGCCCGAATAATCTTTGAACCCCCTGGTGAAATGACCAGTTTCCTGGATCTATAAGTCATCTGTCCTACTATCTCCTCATGGTTCTCTATTAGAACTTTCGCTAATTTTGCGCAGTCTTTGTTTGATACTGAACATGCATGCGACAGACTGTGAACGAAACTCTCTGATCCATACAAACTACATAAATGTTCAATAACATTATATCCCAATATTGGTCGTGTCAAGGACAATGTGTCACTCACAAGAAAAGGTATCGTGATGGGTTCCTCATCACCTAGTCTGAACGAAAGTTCCACATACCCTCGATAAGGAATTTTATCACCGCTTTCCGAAGAAACTCTTAAATTTGGATACATCATCTCAAGTGGCTTGATTTGATTTGTCCCAATGCCAAGAAATCTGAGTGAGTCACTATGAATTAGACTCACTTGGGCTCCTGTATCCCAAAGGACATCCATCAGCTTGTCACCAAATCGTCCTTTAACAATACATTCTTCCCCAACAAGCTTCACCACCTGCTGTTTATTTCGGGAAGTTAGATTATCGACTTCACCCTTAATGTTCATCACAGTGAGGGGAAGTTTATGTTGGTCACTAATGCGAGTCAATGTTTCACATAATGGCTGGTGCACATCCCAATGAATAGTCTGACACTTGGTTGAACAATATTTTGATACATGACATTTTTCACATTCAATAAGTCCATCACTAGATTGTCCACACTGACAACAATGTTCACTAGTATTGGGGACTTCACTTCGTTGAGTCAACCCCGTCCCCCCTGAGATGACTCTGTCCCGTTTCCCGGTCGCCGTTGTCGACATCCTGCACGAAAATGATCTGAGCTTCCATATCGCCAACAATGATCACATGTTCGCCTGTTAGCTTCTTGACATGCTCTACAGCACCGTTCTCCTCCTTGGGACTTCTTGTTTTCGGGTGTCATTGCCCTCTTAAGGGCCTCTATCTCTGCACGGAGCTCCCTCACCTCAATCGTGAGTTGCCCGTCTTTCACAGGTTTCTTGTTCGACTCCTTTGGTGACTCTGGAGTTGATAATTCTACAGCGGATACTTTCACCGTTTTCCTGGATCCGTTCATTTTGTGATTTCTCTCCTCTTCCTTCAGCGAGATAACACTGAGGATCTGTATCAAGTGTTCATCGTCAACAGTTGCTCCTTCTAAAGCTGATTTCATTTCTGACCTTATCATATCACTACGAAGTCCGGTATAGAAACTACGCTGGAAAAGTTTATTAACAAGGTCCTCTTCGTAACTTACATCAGCTCCCTTTTCCAGTGAAGTGAACAATATTTTCTGGCGTAGTTCCAAAGATCTCAAAAGGAATTCTTGAGCCTCGTCAGTTGGTAGTTGGGTAAGTTGACCTAACTGGCCAAAAAGTTCCGTAGTTGACTTTTCCTTGTAGTGGGCTCTTAAGATCTGTCGCACTGCTGGAAGTGTCAGGGACTGTTTTCCTTCCAGATAGTTTCTCAGCCCTGTGTTGGTAGGAACTGCACGAATAATAGCATCTAGGCTATCACTGTCAGGGTAACCCTTTTCAAGTCCGGTGTTAATCTGCCTGACTAAACTAATAAAGGATAGTCCTGTCTTAGAGTCAATAGCCCCATGAATTTTAAAATCCCTGCGCAGGGCACTGGACGATTCTTGCTTGATAGTCTTCTTACTGTCATGTTCATCCAATATCTGCTTAAGGGCCTGGTACCCAATGACTCCGCCATCACTTTCCTTACTTTGGTCTTCTAACCACCCGTCTATTGCCTGGATCGCCTTTACTCGGTCTTTCTTTCCTCCCTCAAGTGTAATTGCACAAAAGGTGATGAACTCCTCTAAGGCTTCCACTGATGCCCCAAACATCCGTCCTCGCAATAGGTACCTGGCTTCAGCATTCATCGCCATCCCGGACGAGCCCCCAAAATGTAGCCGGGTCTATAGTACCTAAGAAAACAGAGGAGATGCAGAGGTTTAGTTCCTTTTATTTGGCGGGTAATAGCATATATTTTTAACATTAATGAATGTTACATAGTACTAATGTACTCCACATGTTAGCTACATAGGCCTTAAAACCTTCCATCAAACTAAGACACTGATAGTAGAAGGTAATAACAGGTACATGTATATCCGTACGCTGGTTAATGACCAAACTCTGATTACTATTGAAACGCATTCATAAACAAAAGAATGTGGGACTACAAATCATATGTAAACATTGGTACACTTCAGTGCATCCGAACCCGATGTAAATTCATGGGTAAACAATGACTAGATTTATAAAATTAGGTAACTGTAAATGATGTTGCTTATACAATATAACCTGATGAAAAGCTTACATTACTGACAAATGCATGACTAGATATTCGATATGAATAAACCTTGACTAGTACTTCGATAAACAACATGTGACGTCACAAGCCATGCGGTCCGATCCTTACTTGCAGAAAACATCTAATCCCTACACTTTTATCGTAAACTCTGCATGAAATAATGAATGCATCAAATTACTCTACCCATTAGACAAATACTACACAACTATCATCATAATAACACCCAGTAAAATGTATATTTACCTAAGAAAACAGAGGAGATGCAGAGGTTCAGTTCCTTTTATTTGGCGGGTAATAGCATATATTTACCTTCCCGCCAGGAGAGTTCTAATAATACATAAAATTTGAACCCCCCACCTGAGATTACAATCCGGAACCCTACACATTCTGTTCTGGTCTTCGTCATTTCACAAAATACAAACTCGTACCTTGGGATTAAAAATCATATCCTTGTGCTCCCAGTTACTATCAACACGTATATTTACAGAAATTTTAAAAATCGAACTTGCATTAATAGAAAATAAAAGATTGTAATTCCTAACTTCAAATTGAATTATAATGCTCTCAAAAAAGAAAAGAACTAACAGTAAAACGCCTTGCTCCCACTTTCTAACGACATTTAGATAACAATTTTGACACCCCCCCCCCTTCCAAAAAAAAAAAAAAAAAAACAGAGAGAGAAAATGGTATTACTTAAAATAAAGTATTGTGATTTCTACTTTAAATTTGATTATCTATTTATTTTTCGAAAATATGCATCATATTTCTTAAATCCAAAAAAATAATAATTGCATAGTTTATTATGAAAACAACGCCAATCACAGATGTTTAAAGTACATATATGTAATTGCCTTACCAAATAGTGTTTTGACAGCGATCCATGTAAACATCTACTCGCAATTGCCATTCATTCAATCATTTTATTCGTTCAAACCACAATGGAAACATGAGGTACATTGAATACAGAAATTTCATGTATCAATACAAGTAACATCAGAGGAATATATATAGGTATGCAAATAAACATAGTGAAATATATACATAGATATGTACAAAAATTTGAAAATGTGTGTTAAGAAGAACAAACTAATTCGTATATCTTTAAATAAACATGCACAGGTTTTTAAGGTTTTTAACATGACTCGTTGACATGATTTCATAAAATTTCATTATACTTGGTCTCGTACAATATTTTCTGTGTAGATATTCTTTTCTTATACTGGATAAAGCGCTGCACTCTAATACAAAATGATATTTATCTGCATTTTTGTTTCATTACATAAAACACATACTCTTTCGTTATATGGTATACTAAGCCATCGACCAGTCTCTGCTGGGAGGCGATGGTTCGCGGCTTGAACATTACCGTTTGAAAATTACTTTTTTCACTTAGCTTGGGGTTCTCATTGAGCTTATACATTTACATGTTGTAAATATTATATATTTATTGCGAGTCACTTCTGTTACGTTTTTTTTCATATTAGAACTCCTACACAAACTGCGAATCTTATGCTTTTTTGCTAAGGTTAGTTGCATTTTCATATAAAGAACTGTTTTATAGAATTCAAACAATAGCAATGTGTATTATGTCTCATTCAGACAAACAAGTGAGTTTCTTTTGCAATGTGAATATGAGCTTTTATACAAGGATTGTAATACACACATGTTGATGAGTACAGTGTTTAATGCACTTGTGTACAAACTCTTGGAGGTTTCTTTTTTAGATCTACGTATAAAAAACAATCATTACAATGCCTAAATGTAAATCCAAGCATATATGTTAGTCTAATTTATCATATTTGATTTAGTATATCCTCTTGCACTAACTTTTATGTTAAAATGAGCTCTTCCCACTCTTGTTGATAACGCAGCATTCAGTTTCAAAGTTATCAATATTGCACATGTACATGTATGATGAACATCTTTTTAAAATAACTTCCTAAATTTTGTTTTCAGTTATACATATATTTATGACTTATATTGGATTCCCATTCTCTCCAACCTGATTTTGAATTGAAATCAACTTCATTATTGATTACAAAAAATTATTTTACTTTCATAGTTTGATTGCTATATACAGATAATTATGCACTGGATTCTGTAGTACAAGTCATACAGATGCATGTTTATGTGTGTATTTAAATGATTTCTGGTGAGGTGATGAAATGGATGTAAAGTGTTTCATAGACCTGCATTATTATGTTGGTGTGTTTTGACATGAATGTCTGTGGCACTTCTTATTTAGTATATGTGGTATGTGTATTTTTCTTTTTTGTCCAGTTGTTTGTTTGTTCCTTTCTAGTATTATTTGACATACATGTAATGTATGAAAGGTTAAGATAACGAACAGTGATCAATCTCATAACTCCTACAAGCAATACAAAATAGATAGTTGGGCAAACACGGACCCCTGGACACACCAGAGGTGGGATCAGGTACCTAGGAGGAGTAAGCATCCCCTGTCGACCGGTCACAACCGCCGTGAGCCCTATATCCTGTTCAGATAAACGGAGTTATCCACAGTCAAAATCAGTGTGTCAAGAACGGCTTAACAATCGGTATGAAACACGTCAGACAGCATTTGACCCAATGGTAGGTTGTATTGACGAAGTAGATCGTTATAACGCCAATAAAATTTGCGAAATGCAGACTTCAATCGAGACTGTTGAAACCCCTGTACCATCAACTTGTTTGTCAGTAGTTTACCTCGATTTAAAATCTGACTATACGCAGAACAAGCTCTTGCATATCGAATCAGTTGAGATATATTAACACCATAAGCAGGTGATAATGGAATATTGCTACATAAATATGGAAAGTTGACGATGGAGAAGCTGAAATCATCCCGTTTGTCATACAGTTGAGTTGTCAGTTTGCCGTTAATGTCTACTTTCAATAAAATATCTATGAAGCAGAAGTGGACGACTCTGTGGTGTCCTTTATTTCGAGCTCATGGGGATATATCAAATCGACATATGAATGAAAGTTATTATTGTTAATAAACAAAACGTCGTCGAAATGTCGAATCGAAGGCCACAGCAAGAGATTTTTTCTTCTCGCGTAGAAGTTTTTGAATAAATTCTGCTTCATATGAATATAGAAACAGGTCAGCTAACAAAGGAGCACAATTCGTGCCCATGGAAATTCCAACAGACTGTTGAAAGACCTGATCACCAAAGACCACGAAGATATTGTCAATGAGAAACTCTAGCATATTTTTAATTTCAACTTCAGAGTACTTGTGCGTGGAATCAGAGTGGTGTTTAACAAAGTAAGTTTTTGAATGACTGATCACTAGATATGAATATTTCCGTTTTCCATTTTTGTTGAAGAAGCAACTGTCTATGATGTTAAAACGTCTAGTCTTTAATTTATCGTGAGGAATGGTCGTGTATAGTGTTGAAAAGTCATAGGTTTTAATGTTATTGATTTGGGAAAAATTCTGCGATTTCAAGTTTACTAAAAGTATCAAACTATTGATTTGTAGTCATTTTAGTTGTATTCTAAAAATGTTTCATACACTATTAAACTGAAACACAACAGTAAGTTATTTGCGTAATAACAATTGAGCACTTTTTACCGAAACTACCATCACAACTGTTTTCACATTTTCTACCAAACCTTGACAAATTTCCAAAGATATTCTTCTCTACAACATCACATCTGTAAGACAAAAATTGCATAGTCATGTAGAGCATTTCATGATCCAGGGTGGGGGGGGGGGGGGAAGGCAAACTGGGTATGTAGTGTTTATGTGTAAACTATTTGAATAAGATCGCCTTTAATGCTATTGATTGATTGTATCTTGTTTAACGCCCCTCTCGAGAATTTTTAATTCATATGGAGACGTCACCAAGACCGGTTAAGTAAGTACAGTTTCTAAAGTCATTTGGCCCAAAATATCGATGATTTCACTTGGAGCTCAAACCCTGGCATTCAAATAAGGAATAGATTAGCAAACCCAAAATCCGCTCAGTTTGATCAGCAAAATGATTTGTGTCATATGACAAGAACTATAAGTTGGCATAAAATAGCAAAAATGCCATTTTCAATGAAAATATCCACAAATTCAGGTGGTTTTCCTTTCAGAAAACATACAGCGCATGCGTCGAGCAAATTCATGTTCAAGTATGCTTTTCATCTTAAAATAATACACAATATATATCATTTTCATTTTGCTCGACAAATGCACACATCTTTTCCTGAGCAATAACCTGTATGATATTTGACAGTTTTCAGGCTTATTTTGAAAAAAAGGGCGGGAAATGTCTTATTCATGGTGTCATAATGCTATCCAATTAGGAATATCATTCTGATTTTGTTGACATAGTATACCTGGCATATATTTTACTTTCTTAAAACGCTGATTAAGGTTAATTCCACACATATTTTATAGAGAAAAAATGGGCCTTTTTATGTATACAATCGTACCTTTAGGCCTGTACTTGGCGCATACGGCCATTGAGCAGTGAGGTATCTTTAGCGTGCCACACCTACTGTGACACGGGGCATCCGTTTTTAAGGCCATCTCCGAGGACCCGTGACATTCACACCTGATGCCGAGCGTTTGGCGATGTTACATGTCACCACCTGTTTTAACGACCTAGGCCTGTCACGACCGGGATTCGAACCCCGACCGTCCGCATACAGGGCGAACACTCTACATCTAGACCACCGCAGTGGTGGCAATGATATTGATACTAAATTCTGATTAGATAGATATTTAGAAAAAGCAGGTGTCCTTTACCAAAACTGTGAATTTCATGATCCAAGGACAGGGTTTTAGTTCCAGGTGGGACCAAATTTATTATAGTGGCCATTGTTTTTAACAACATCATATATAGTTTATATTTCAACATGTTGAAAAGATTCAGGACATTGTTTCCCATCCATATCTGTTATTTCCTTACAGAAAATGTATTATTTAGTTGTGCAAAAATAAAGAATAACGCATGAACTTTTATTTTACTGTTGTTCCTTCTCATTAACATTACAGACATAATTCAGGAAGTCAGCTTAGCGCTTTTCAGTACTTTGATTAAACCTTCTTAATTAAATGTCTATATCTTATATTCTCTTAAGGTAGCTCATTACACCAAGATTTTATTTAATGGCTCGTTAAAACACCTCGTATGAAGAATGATTTCACCACCAAAAGAGTGATACAAGCTCTCAATTATTTTATATGATTTTGGGGGTTATTTTTCCCGGAATAATAAAAAATGCGTTTTGTTTGCGAATAAAAGATTGTAGAGTCCAAATTTCACTGTGATTTGGTGCATGACATTGATATCTACTAAAACGTACCTAAAAGAGTCAGATATAAACGTTCTAATTTTTTAGAAAAAAATATTTAGGAAAATTGAAAACGTTATTTGTTAATATTTTTTTTTTAAATCTACGGATAAAATCTTCAAAAACCATGTCAGGTAGAAAATAGATATATCGACGAAAAATATTTTAAAAAGAATTGAAACGAAATGACCAAATTTCAGATATATATCACTATATAAATTGGAGAAAAAAGTACCGATCCCGATCAAAATTGATAGAAATTACTAAAACAATCATATTGTTGCTAATTGCATGCAGTCTTCATCAAGAATTTAGTTTCCTTTATAAATTAATTTAATTTGTAGACCATTTTACATCAAGAGAATGTATTTTTCTGATCACAATGTTCTCTATGACTACTTTTTATAATTCCAATCGAGCTTGGTTCAAATTTTAAAAATCGTGATATTTCTGAATTTTGACCATTTCATTTCAATTTCTATTTGAAATATATTTCTCGGATATATCTTTTTTCTAATCGACAAATTTTTGAAGATTTTATGCGCAGATTTCAAAAATATTAGCAAATAACGTTTTCAATTTTCCTAAATATTCTTTTATTTAAAAAATTAGAACGTCTATCTGAGTCGTTCAGGCACGTATTCTTAGATATTCATATTACGCATCAACTTAAACGAAATTTGGATTCTAGAATCATTTAATAACGTTTAAAGTGATTACTTAATAAAGATGCTGATTGGATAAAAAAAATTCGTTTGATTTCTTAAAAAAAAAATTTCGTCCGGAGTTCATCTGCACTAAGCACACGGGACTACTTTTCTCTGGAATGCGTCTTCCCCGTTCTAATTTTAGCACTATTTATAGAACGGGAATTTCCACACAGGCATTGTAAACGAAATGTATTCTTTGATGCATCGTCGCAAACCACAGATTTTTGTTTCATTCTATTTAACAAATAGAAAGAAACTATATTCCGTGGTTTCCGACGATGCATTTGATGCTATCAAAAATAAACAAAACCAAAAGATATATGAATAAAATACAAATTAATTTAAAGAAACAACACACATAGGCCTAGTGATGACGTGGCAGAGTAGTCAACTTGATGACGTAGGACACTGACTGGTAGAAGTAGATAGATTGTAAACACGACTTCCCGGTATGTATCGTCTGCTTTACGAGTTCGATAACATGACGGAGCAAGCAGCGACTTTTGATCTAGGAGATATTAATGAAATTGAACTACGTTATATGGGACTCAGTCATCGAGGGCAATTTAGATGAAGAGGTGTTGAGCTTTTTACTTGATATTGAAATGGAGCCGAGTCGCAGTCCACCGTTCCTACGACACAACAAGTGTTCAACGTCTCCTCGAACGCAATACAGCATACATCCAGTCACCACTTGTTCTCTTCCTTTATATCTAATTAAGCTTTTAACCATTGTACCTTTAATTTGGCGTATAATCCATTTTTAAAATTCTGCACAGTAACTCTAGTGAAAAAGTATGGATATTCCTACGCGTCATTTCAAAAACGTTAAATCAAGCTTTTTGATGAGAGAAACTATTTGTTTTTCTGATTTAAAAACATAATTAAATGATAAGAAATAAAACTTATAATTCTTTATTTGATGCATGTATCATACGAAAAATTGGACAGAAAACTTCTTCATCAATGTGCTAATCAAATTTCATTTCTTAAGTATCTTATTTACAAACAAAGCACCTTCTATAAAGGATAAATCACAAAAAAATTATATAAAATAATTGAGAGCTTATATCACTCTTTTGATGGTGAAACCACACTTCATAAGAGGTGTTTTAACGAGCCATTAGATAAAATTTTAGTGTAATGAGCTACGTTAAATATTGTTCCTAATTATTCATTCGATAAAACTCTAACGAACTATATTTTGTGTTGTATGATCGTTATTTCGGTCATCTGCTACATAAGCATGGAAGCTCGATAAGAACACAAATCAAAATAGAAAATATAAATATAAGAAATAAATTGTCATTTTGAGTGTTATTGGGATATGACATGAAGTTGGTACATGATCAAATCTACTATAAAGCTATTCCGATTAGCCGACATTTAAGAACAAAAAATTGAGTCCATAATTGCATGTACATGTAATCACAGGCACTCGACGTTTTAAATATCTATAATAAAAAAAATTGTCTTCCTGTAAACATAATATTCACAAGGTATATCACGCCGCCATTTTGGTTTTCTTTTTTACCAGCTGCATCGCTTAAAAAAGTCGGCGAAAAGTTCGATATAATATGATAATTAGACCCCTACCGTTTAGAAGCAACTCTGTCAAGGTTTTACCTCTCTCATCGTCATGGTGAACTGGAAATAAAGTCCATTTATCGGCTATCGTCTACTGCTTCTTAAATGCGAAAAATCGCTAAAAGGTGGCCGGAAGTTGACATAATTATGCAAATGAGAATTCCCTTGCTAATGTACCCTCTGACGCTTTGTGCAGGGAGGGGTGTGTGTACTGAATGCAGGGCTTAAAAAATGACGATGAGAGAGGTAAAACCTCTCTTTGCAGTCATGCAAACAATAAAACTCGGGCACATTTGTGTGGTTTCGGGACAGGCTGGCATGGGAAATTTAGTAAATCTATCACAATACCAAAATAACATTGGAAATGTTCTTGACTCCACCCCCCACCCTCTGCTTCGACTCCAACCCACGTTTTGTCACCCATTGTGACAACACTGAAAATTTACAGATAAGCAGAACATTTGGATGTATAAATGTCACTGTGTACGTTTTAGAGTATACCCACGTCTAGGCGCGCGTGCGTGTGTGTGTGAATTCAATTTTGAAGTTTTCTTATTACGTTATGACATTTACTTTCAACTAGACTAATTTTAATACAACGAATGCATGAATAAGTGAAGTTATCATGTTTAACGTTGTAAAAAAATAAATAAAGTATATATTAATAGAATAGTGTTCAAGATCTATTACCTCGCTCTCTAGAACATATTTACTGCTAATTATAATATTTACTATTTTTAATTTTATCGACCAATGAAAAAAGGGCTATCCCAAAATTATGTCAACGTACGTCCACCTTTCAGCGATTTCTCGCATTTGAGAAGCAGTAGACGATGTTTGACGGTTGATTATAGCCGATAAATGGACTTTATTTCCAGTTCACCATGACGATGCGAGAGGTAAAACTTTGACAGAGTTGCTTCTAAATGGTAGGGGTCTAATTATCATATTATATCGAACTTTTCGCCGAATTTTTTAAGCGATGCAGCTGGTAAAAAAGAAAACCAAAATGGCGGCGTGATATACCTTATGAATATTATGTTTACAGGAAGCCATTTTTTTTTTAAAATTATAGATATTTAAAACGTCGAGTGCCTGTGCATGTAATATATGTATAGTAGTATAGATATCATGGTTTATGAAAAAACTTAAGTCATTACATTTGTGAGCTAAGTAATAAGGACAAAACCAAATCACAAAATTATCTTGAAATAATCATGTCAAAAGTCATTCTTTCACCAGATCGAGAGTCATTCTATCACCAGAGAGCGTGTTACGCAAGCTTCACTTACACGTGAAAGTGAAGCTTGCGTAACGCGCCCTCTGGTAAAAGAAATAGTTCAAAGCGTTCTCAGACACCGAATTTATACATAAAGGGCGACTTCGGTTTGTTACCCTTTCCAACATTCCAACATTCCAATGCCCATGTATAATACTCCACCCAATCACATTCATCGTTTGAAAACTGACACATACACAATACTATTACAGGACCGTCATGTTGCTAACACACTTACCCTCACAGAAGGAAAGGTTAGTAAGGTAGAGTTCGTATTTTACAATACGTCATATAAGAGTTGAAACTCTCCGTTCGATTGCAATTCGAGGTAGCCCGAGTTCGTACTCGGGTACGAACCGAAGTCTCCTAATATCACAGCCATCGAAACTTCTCTGGTAAGCTTGGGAAAAACACCTTGAAGAATGTTCTCCGGATGCTTGGAATTCAGTAAAATGGATGCTTCAAAAAGTGTGTAATTACACATGTAAGTCACTAATTAGTAATCATTTTAAAACATGTATGAAAGGAGCAATTCAGGGTCACAAAAGAGAGGAGCGGATCTCGAACGGAAGGAATCATACAAATCAAACGTATGTTCACATTATAATGGGTTGAGAGTAAGAAATAAAAATAAATCTTATCTTATGAGACCTATAATTGCATATCTTGCAAACTGTCACTAGGGGTATTTTTTTTAATATCAGACACTTAACGTGGTCACCCTTTAACACCTTTTGGAGCAATGATCTTTGGAGTAATTAGCAGGTCTTCTATATACAAATGTATGCCATCCACACTGTATCTTTACGGTAACTCGCATATTATTAAAGTTAAACATATTAAATCTTCTCGGGAACTGCCATGGTTTTAACATATCAAACACTTCTGAAGATCGAGAAGCATGTCTTGGAATATATATACATAGATAGTATGCATATATTTCAACTTGATTAGTGAACTAAATTAATCTTTATTTACTTATAGTTATGCCAAATTATTTGAAGATGGGTCTAAGTAATCAAACATTAGTTCAAATATTACAAAACATAAAATATTTCTAAACTCAAAATTTCAAATATCCAGGGTCTAATTCCATTGAAGATGGGACTATTCAAATTACAAATTAGACCTATTTCTAATTTCAGTGGATCAATCTATATTTATCTATTGAATTTTTACCTACCTTTGATATACATGTAGTTAGGTTAGCGATATGTTCAATAATTTAAAAATAGATCTTAATATCAAAGGATAACGTAATCAATCAAAACTGTTTCACTTATGTGGATGCATATTTATTTATTTATTTATTCATTATGCAACTTCCACTTTAAAAAAAAAATGATAATCAGAACAAAGTCCTATGTAATCAATAATGATACATGTACTTTCTACTTTTATTCAATTAAGACTTCAAAACTCCAATATGTGATTTTTGCTTCCAATTTCACTACAATTATCACCAGTGCACGGATTTCTGCAATTCCAAGGAGGGACCCCTTTAGATGGAAGCATAAACATTTCCTTTCACACACGCGCGCGCGCACACAAACACACACTGCCCCCCCCCCCCACCCCCCCCCCCCCCCACCCCCACATTGTTATAAAACATTGATTTATCAACAGAACTGGTCACTGTGAAACCTTTCATCCATGTGTTTTATAGGTCTCTTTGGACCAAAAGAGACATATATTATGATTAATGGAACAATTACAAAGAAGTTGTGGGTTGTTTAATACTGGATAGGGAAAAAATTATTTTACTGGATTGATTCATTCTCAGAATAATTATCAAGAAGTTTTCCGCGGTTTGGTTTTGCTATAATTTATGATTGAATTTGAAGAAAATGGGGTTTCTTGAATATTACATAGGATAAATGAATTCTTATTAACACAAATATTTTACTATGTATCTATCTCGTTGTTCAAAACGATCATAAAACTATGTGAGCAGAGAGTAAAACAAGAGCATAAATAGTTAAAAGCAAGCATGGGGCGGCTGGAGCGATGTTAATATGACAATAGCCTCCCACGACTGACGTACAGGTGAAATATCACCACCTTTATGCGCCCCTCGGTGCATATCAAATTATATTGCTCAATCGACAGGTGTGATATATTTCATATGGTCTAATCGCACTAACTGATAACATGGATACTAGAAGGGTATTGTCGCCATGTAGTATAATGGATCTAGTAGAGAAAACGTACAGTCATGGTACCGTGTGAATACAAACTATCTCGTTATTTCCCGTTATCTACAAGGACAAAACTGCCATCTGTGTAAATGCAAAGCGCGGTCGATATGATAGCGAGTAGTCTTGGTTAAGCTTATCACCAGATACGATCTAGTGATTAGTTTCCTCGTCTTGGTAGGGGAGGGATAAAATTAGTGGCGACTCCTTGCCCCAACAGGTGGTTTGATGAAACCGATGTCGTATACTAAAATATCAGATAAAGGTCATACAACGGAACACTAACGCATTTTTGTAGTGTTCATTAAAGATCGACAAAGCGATGAATCTATATAGACCTATATAACAGCGTAGCTCTTCATGTTTATTCTTTCGCAATTAAAATGGCAATAAATCACGTGATTGATATAGAATGCCGGGTGTTATATGTCGCCACACTGCGCGTTATCTTGTCTTTCGTATTGATGTAGACATCTGATAGACATGGTGTATTCACAATGATTAGATTCTCAAATTGTCACCTGTAAATAGGTCTGCCGATTGCCATTCTTTATCATATTTACCTGTTATAGATAATGACATATTCATCGCTCATTCATGCTTTTTTTCAATGTGTGGTTTTTAAAAAATTTAGATACATTTTCTCGTTTAATTGTATTGATTACCATTTTAAGAGCAAGGTTCGCTGATGAAAACGTTGGAATCAGTTTGATGGTACGGTGTACATGTATATTTAGAGCTTTTGATACGTCGAAAAAACACACACACACATTGTATAAACTAATACTGGTGTTTCAAAAACGGAGATTTATCCATCTATCTATATCATATATTTTATTTCCAAATATTCATATTCAATATGTTTTCCCATTCTTAATAAATGAACTGAAGTTCTATATCATTAGATATTTTAACTTTTGAAATAGACTAATCACTTCGTATGAACATATGTAGGCTAACCACAACACGGGTTTAACTCAAATGTAAGAAATGGTTTTAAGTTTTTTTTTGAAATTATGAGATGATATACCTCGAGCCTGTTCACACTGGTCTATACTTCATGGAGTGTTAATGCGCTCCATTCAATATGCCGGTGTGAGGAGGGAAGAGGTGTATCATCTCGTATACTTTTCTGGGATCAGAGACACACACGTGTGTGTGTCGCCGATTTCCAGTATTGGACCAACCGGTGCCAGAAGTTTGTTCGAGTCGTGAATTAAACATCGGAATGCCGAGGATGAGAAAACACCTTCAAATCAGCGAAGGCATGACCCTCTTTGCATGAAACATGCGCTAACAATAGTCGTGCACTTGCTGGTATACACAGGGACAGTATCGCCCCCGGTCTAACTGGCGCCAAGGAGCTCGTAAGAGGAGCGATAATTAGAAACCGAACTCCACCTGGGGTTAACCGAGCGGAACGCTAACAAATGGTTACTTTTGCTTTACCGCATCAAATTACAGAGCGCTATTGGTTCACTTCTCAGGGCTTTTATTGTCACTTTCATTCTTACAAATTTTCTACACTCTTTTCGCTTCTCACTAAAATTTGGTCTGTTTTTCTTTCGGTAACCTTCGTTATTTTCTGATTAAACAAACGGATAAGACACGATAAAGTGAAATCAGCCTATGAACAAAGGCAGACGCCACTCCAAGGTGTTGACCGTCACACAGCGAAATAAACACCTGTCGTCGGGATGTCTGATTTCATTTAATGACATGCCATTCAGCACCTCGTGAGGCCTACGATGTAAACACACGTATGCTTTACTTCAAAATCACTTGTTAAATAGAACTACAAGTGAAAACTTGCATTTTATTTGAAATTCATTGATGAGAGAATACCTAAATTTTCAAAATTCAATGTTCGATTAATTTTCTTTTTAAAGAAAACAGTTAACAATGCGTGAATGAATTTGTGAATAAAAACTGTACCAAAAAAAATCTTCAGATATGTACAAACACAAATGAAATTAAATGGGTAATTATAATTTATTTTTCTAGCACCGATTTAATTCAAGCACATTTTTTTTCTCAAATAAGAAAAAATAATAAACCTCATAAAAACAGGGGTGAGGATCATTGCACGTAATGTCTTCAGCATCCACTAGATCCATGTATTCTTTATCAAGGGAAACAAAGAAAATGGACTGTATCACAGTTAAGGAAAAAAAAACCCACTTTGCAACAAAGGAGCAATTAACACTAGAAATAAAATTGACTTGAAACGAGGCTGGCCAAATCTTCTTGACGTGCACTCTAATAATGTCTCAACAAGTATTGGGTTTCCTAGCTTAGCAGCTGGCGCCGCATCAAACGGGCGGTATGTTCAACAAAAATAAACGTATTCATAAAGCGCTGCGCATACAGGGCTTATTTGTGCAACACAATACGCCGAAAAACACCATCTGGATCCCCGTTTGATCATATCATAAATGATCTACAGTCAGTGGTTCCGTCGTTAATCCAGCAGCCAAGTTTTTCCCCGCGCACCGTTATCGACAGAAACAGTAATAATTCGACCAGATGTTTCACTTGTAAATTTACATTGGAGCAAGTAATATTTTTCTCTTTACCGGTTAAAAAGTCGTATTCGACCATAATACATTCCTGACGATTGTAGTGAATTTAGAAGCTTTCCCAAGATTTCTCAATTTCTAAGTTTATCAATGACGTCTTCTCGCTCTTCCCTCTGTTTGAATTGTCCGTGTACACAAATCAACACACTCTCCAAATTCAGTTCTGGACTCTTTGTTATCAAAATTGTCAATTTCAGTTAAGCGTCCAAGAGCCATTATATAACTACTTGCTATTCTAAGGATGGCGAGTTTGGATAATTTCTGGTTATATGAATAGGACGGAACAGCTCTTCTAAGATTTTCAAAAGCAGCACTAATTGTATGGACACGGGTTCTCTCTCGAGCGTTCGCCTCAATTCGACGTTCTCTTGTCATGTTTTTGTAATTTTTCCTGGATTTTTTGCTTCCATTTTTGCACATGCTGTCCGATATATATCCATCCTCTGTATCCTCCTCGACAGTGTTGCTACCAATTGTAATGTTTTCATTTTCACTATAAGTCATATTTTTCTCACTAGCTTTATCTACATGACTTCTAACCTCCACCTTCTCCGAAGAAGGAACATAATTTGAGGTATTATTTCTATTCAAGTAATCCAATCTAGGAACATTCAAATGAGAGTGTTGAGGTGGAAAAGGTAACCCTGGATGTCCATAAGGAAATCCTGGGATTAAATACCCAGGAGGTATGTGTGTGGGATATAACACGAGTCCATGAGGAACGGGGGGAGAACTGTTTGAATCACTTTGGTGTCCCCCTCGCGGTTCCTCTCTTTCAGGAAGAATCATTCCGCTAGGACACCTTGCCGGAGAGTTAGGAGAATCTTCATTATTATTGTCAGTGTCCTCACTTCGGCCACTCTCAGAACAAGCACTTCCGGGACTAGGACTATCCGGACAGAATCGTTTGATGCTGAAATCTGTTCTCTTTTTGGGTTCACTACTTTTCCTTTTGTTTTTCCTCACGGGTGAATCGTCAATCTGACACAAGTCTTTCTTCCTCAGCATATTCCGGGAAGGAATGGGGAATACTGTTCCCGGGGAGGGAGACCTCCTGTAGTCTACAGGCATGTCTTGAATACTCATGCTCCCTCGGTCGCCTGCTTGTCAGTGCGACAGGTAGCTCCGATCTGATTGAGTGCGCTTAAAACACTGTGTGTGTTATCGCGCTCTTGTTTACACTCTAAACCTAGTCATACAGTCGGCCAGATGTTAAATGTTGAAGAATTCCTTGGATGTACGTTATTTATTGACTAATCGCGTTCAGATGGTTATCTCTCATATAGGCAATTGAAGCGATACAAATAAAAACCACCACTGACGCCGAATGCATTGCTAAGTCTCCTTCACCACAAAAATCGTTAATATGATGCTTATAGAAATCAAATTTCGCACATTTTTCTACGATATGGTATGGAAATTGGAAAGCGCACTGTACAGGTCCTTTTATATTAGGCTTCACACCACGGTAATTACCGCAGCTCAGCGCCAGGTGGCTGAATGAAGCAGCGTCTCTCTGCGTTGGAGTGATCTAATGATTTTCTCTCTTTCTCGTATAGGACGAGTCCACTGTTCAAACGTAGGGATTAAATGCTGTGACAAGAAAATAAGAAATCTTTTTACTGCAAGTGTTAATATTGCCGCAGGATTTTGGAACGTCAACGCGATGAAAGATTAAGATGATTTTCAAAGTCGCCAGATTGTTAGGCCTTATCTCTCGCCCAGGGCTTGTTGTAACACCGAACATGCCTTCTTATGAGATTTAAAAAAAAATAACGGTAAAGAAGCTTTTGGCATTGGCACTAGAAGAATGCTGTTACGTGTTTCCCCATAGTCTTATTGCACGGGATTACTCGATCTAATTTGGCTAAACATCTGGAATCACACAAAACTAATTAGTTTGGCGACTATAGAGAGATTTCAGTCGTCGTGTTATATATATATATATATATATATATATAGGTAGAGAGAGAGAGAGAGAGATCGAGAGAGAGAGAGAGAGAGAGAGAGAGATCATTAATTCACTGAGCGCGTGATAAGATTTGATTTTCGACACCTGCTGCTATCAATCGAACGAAAATGATGAGCATGTCGAAGGCACACATCACCTAGGCGACGCGACTGGTGGTAGATCGACATTATGTAGAATTTATCTTTTCATCAAAGTAATCAAATAATATGAATTAAAGAGGCATTAGCTACCAAAATCTTAGTTGCCAATTGTTACCAAATTGACAAAAACTGCTTTACAGTACATAAAAATCACCACTGAAATATCAAGATTCATACATTTTGTAATGTATAGAAACAACGACCATAGAAGTAAACAATTCATTGTATAACATATACATCATTTTCATCAGATTCGATTGAAATCTTTTTTTTTTTAACTCTCGGATTTACTTTTCTTCATATTTTAAAAACACAATCACGGTTCATAATGAAATTTTTATTTGTAATATGGTGTAAAAGCCTCACCGGTATCAAACGAATTTCTATAAGGTAGATAAATTTCCCGTCATTTTAATTCAAATTCAAATGATATCACAAAATGTTGCACAAATATAGACAGATAGATAGATCATTAATATACACACAAAAACCTTACACACACACACACAGAGAGAGAGAGAGAGAGAGAGAGAGAGAGAGAGAGAGAGGATATCAATACACACCAAAATACTTATAATATAGGTGTAGAAATGTTTTCGGGTAATGAATAATTGTTGAATATTTGAATGGACAGGTATACTATAGTCGAACAGCTTTAGTGACAGATAGCTTTTCGGTCATGTCTGCAACTAGACAAGCGGCGTCGCTTGGTAGATATATCATCCATTTCTGAATTACTAATGCGCGTTAAATCATCTTCTCTAACGATACATAATTAGTTCAAAATTAATTACCTTTGAATTACTGTCATATTTTTACTCCATGATTGGCTATTTGTAACAACAGGTGGTATGTCTCTTGACAAGAGCGAAGAGATAGCGTGCATTTCGGGAAACCAGTGCATTCATGTTTTACATAAACGTTTATAAAGTAACACAAATATGAGTAATAAACAATGCATTAATAAAATCATTCGATGTTAAACAAAATTAGTTTAATTGAAAAAATTGACCAAGTGCAACATATATTCCCGGGGATTTTCTTAGATCCGCCGCGTAAGTTCTAATCTGCACCAGATTCCCGGCATCTGTTTGTTGTAGGCTTGTTATGTGTTTTGCCAAGGTGGTTGTTTTCCGCGGCTGGCGAAGGTTTGGTGTGATCGCTTCGGTTTTGACACACTACATGTTAGCAGTAGCCTGTCTGACGCCTAGTCTCCCGTGCGGCATAACTTCTACTGCTATTAACTGCATTAATTGTTTAACCATATGTCGGAACGTAATAAATTTTATTTCGCGTGCATAATCACCAAGTCGTATCGTATCTGTAAAAGATCGCTGGAGAATGTCAGTCGAGTTTTTATCAGCTATATAACTGTGCAAAAACTGGGAAGGCTAGCAGTTCCAAAGATGATGGGATTTTTATTTTGATATTCTTGAGTAAAGAAACCAAAGTACTCTTCATATTTCTCTGTTATATATTCTCCAATTTTAACGTTGAGCTATTTAAAATAAAAAAAAATAAAAAATAAGTCGTATCTTTGGCATATGACATATGCATATACACGGTATATACGGCATGTCAACAATACCTTGATGCCAATCATGTCAATAAGTGTTTAATTCTGAAACAAAATCTCTTTGTTGATAAGAAAATAAAAAAAAATTAAAAAAAAGAATTTTAAACATGTTATCGAAAAACGGCGTCGCAGAAGCATTTTATTTTTTATACCCACCCCCTTTTCTTAACGCAATCTTATCTGTATATATTTTTTTTTTAAGTATTAGACCGTCTAAATCCGCTAATACTTGACAAAAACAGGAGGTCTGTACACCCCTGTCTGATATATTTAAATCGTTTCAATAATATCTTTTAGTGCGAATAATTCCTTTCGCGGACTTCAATACCCTTATTCACACCTCGTCTTTACAGAAAGGCCCGGCTGAGTGCGGCGCCTGGCTGTCTGCATACCTTCTAACAAGCATAACCAACGGTTAGTAAAATGTTTGTTCAGCGGCTACAAGGGCGACGGGTAAAGCGTTATACTTTAGATAACTTCACCCCTTTAAAACCAGCTTGTTTCCTATTGTAATACAAATCCAATTAAGTGTAGTTGGTCATGCTTCATGCGGGTGTTAGACAAAAATATATTCCCGGAAGACAAGATAGAAGGAATATCCAGCTTCATGAAGGACAGACGATAAAAATATTATCACGGACTACTCTTAAATTATGAAATGCGCATCAAATTAATTTTTCTAGTTTAATAAAATAATTTCAAAAATGATAAAAATCAAAGAAGAAAAATCGTGGTTTAGTAAAGATAAAGCGAAATCGTTGAAACCCCAAAACGCTATCTTTTGAACTGCAAAGAAAATTGAAAGAAGAATATTGACATATCAGGTGACAAATAAATATTCCTACTTTCTATACCGAAATAGCAAAATGTCTATTAAACTTTGATTATGAAAATTCCACTATTATCAACAATCATATTGTAGTTGTGAAAAATTCTATTTGTTGAGTAGCATCATTTTGACACCTTGTTATCGCACAACCACAACCATCTGCTCGCCACTCACATAAGTGTGTAAGTATAGGATCGAGAGCAAGTTATTGCACTACCATTCACATGTTACCTATTTTGTAATGACTACATGAACAGAGATTAAATTATGCATAAAATTGCTTTAAAATCAGTTATATTCTTCCAAGTGTGGAGTCTCGCGTCTTTGACATGCGATAGCGTGACGAAAACCTTCGTTTTAATTTTAATGATATATACACATCATTTACATGTAAAATCACTGAGGTATACACGTATGTAGGTTGTGAGTTCCAGTTCTAAAGAGACATTATGCTATATCTCTGAATGAACTCTTCGGTGTCCGATAGCTCATTTGCATGTTTTTGGACATCAATGAATTAGAAGCATAATTCTAAATGGAATCTAAAGAAAAAAAATATGACTAGACAATGGAAAAAAAATGAAAATGTACATAACGCGTAGAATGTCATGGCACTTACTAGTATTGCAATAACTTCTTGCCGAGTCCTCACCCCCCCCCCCCCCTCCACACATATTTTTCATGATAATGATAACTTCGTTTACCAAATGGGCTTACAAGAGGTAAGCAGGAGATAAAAATCAGTAGTAGTACCAACATGCACAACATTGTACTCAAAGATGACCCATGTATTGTGTACACATGGAAGTACAATGTTGTTGAGATAATCTAATATCCAATTCTTTAATAATCAAGTTTCCAAGAAACGTCAAAGCATAAAAAACCACTTGTGAAAAAGGTGAAGGTAACGAACGGTGATCGATTTTTAAAAATCGATACAGTAGACCGATACAAAATTAAGAGCAGGACAAACACAGATTCCTAAAAACACCAGAGGTAGAATTGGGTGACCAGGAGGAACAACCCCTGTTGACCGGTCACATCCGCCGTGAGCCTCATATCTTGATCAGGTAAACGAAGTAATCCGTAGTCAAAATCAGTACCGGAATGTACAGAGCGGCATCAAAATGGTACGAAACACGTCAGACAGCATGCGACCGAATGACAGGTTGTATTTGTAAATAAGATTATTATAACAACCATTAGACAATTTGCGAAATGCTGACTTTAAACGAGACTGTTGATACCCCTGTGACGTCAACTTACATGTCAGTAGACTGTCTTGGTTTGAAAATTAATCAAACGCAGAACATGCTCTAGTGTATCGAATCAGTTGAGAGATATAAACACCATTTGCAGGAGATAATGGAATCTTGAGTACTGCACAAATATGGGAAGTTGACGATGGAGATGCGGCAGTCAACCCGTTTGTCAAAAGTAACCATACGAATTCCTTTTTCGCTCATGTTTCCAAAATTATGTGAACAAGCATTTTATCTGAAATAATCATGTTTTAGAAATTTTATCCTTTAAACAGTTGATGATCATAAGCTGCGACCGACGAAGGCAGGAAAACTTTCGCCTACTTGCTGCGACAATCGATTCGAACAACTGTATAAAGATTCTTTTTTGAAACGCACTGTATATGTATATATATATATATATATATATATATATATATATATATATATATTGACCAGCTATTTTCATTATAAATTTCTATATAGGAAATTTTTTATTAAAAATCATTTCTTTTAATTGATGCGGGAAAAAACTCGGTTGGAAATATATATCAGTAAATATCGTTTAATATCTCATCAACCAGAAATTGAGCGTGGAAGATTTTTTAACATTCCAAGAAATAAAATACTTTGTAAAGTATGCTCTTTGTCACAGATTGAAGATGAGTTTCATTTTATTCTGATCTGCCCATTTTATGATGATGTTAGGAAAATGTACAAAAAGAAATATGTCTATGAAAATCCCTCTACCTTCAAACTTGTTCAACTGTTGTCATGAGGTATGTAAATTGGGTAAATATTTTTATGTGTCTTTAAAATTAAGAGCAGAAATTTAATGTGTTATTAGGAAAATATCCTCATTATCCTTCCAATACATCATTTATACCACTAGAGCTTATATAGCATCATTGTCGCTTTCATCAATAGAACATCGTACTAATGTTACAATGTTACTATTCCACATAGTCTTTTTAATTATGTCATATTTTAAATGTTAATCATATTATTGTACAAATTTATATGTATACGTTAAACCTATGAACTGTCTGGTTCTTGGTAATATACAATACAATACAATGCCGATACCGGGATAACAATTAACACTCTACATGGCATTTTTTCATTATTTTTTTCCCCATCCACTAAGAAGACTACCCTCAAATCCACGTTTTTCACATGCACTCGTATGTATACCGAGTGCACGCTGTGTTCCTTTGTAAACAATTGATTACTTCTATAAATTACGCAAAACTTCTTAATCAGGGGTTTAAAAATTAGAAACAGGGATAAAGGGAAATTAAGAAAAAAATCGCACAAAACATCACTCTTTTAAATACATATGTATATGAGACTACAATTGACAATCACCAGTGTGATACCTTGAAATAACCACCTGTGCTTCTACATGGCGGCATAAAAATCAATACACCCCACATCTTTAGCTCACTTCACCAATACTCATAAAACATCTTGCTCTTTCTACAAAGACTTTGGGAGGATTTTTAATGCGAATAAAATACATGACGTTGGGGGGGGGATAGCTAAAGATATTTAAAGTCATAAACACCCATGACTTGTGAAAAATATCTAACACCTTTCTCAATGAAGAGAAGTGATAATGTGGTATTGATCGACACATCTATTTCAATAGATTTTCGCTCTCTTTAGAACGGAAAGAACTCTGCTACAGCAATCGCATAGTTACATTTCCTTGAAAACTTTCGCTACAAATTGATCGCAATCCTGAAAACCCGATGCCACCAAATTGCTCGTATCGTACATCTGGTGGATTTCTTCAGGTACACTCAGTTTCTCTCTGTGCACGACCGCCTTGTCACCTTGGTAATTGATGACCAAGTTCCACAGCCAGACCTCGACAGTGACATCAGGACAAGACACATCAAACCATCTAAATGTGTCTTTTTATCATGTCCCTATTTTGTTGTTATTATAACAATATTTGACCCCAGGTGAAAAGTCACCTCTTTTTTATGTTTGTGTGGTAGTATTCCATTGTCAGGCATACAATACGACATTATTAGGGGTGGGGGTGGGGTGTAATCAATTTTATTTATTGATGAAAATGGTTGAAAGACAAATATTGGCGATTTTTGCTCCGTATACAAAACTTCAATTAACACAAATAAGATTAGAACATCGTTTACTATAAAAGTATTTACAATAATCTCTTTTTTAAAAAGAATTTCTAAAGAATCTGCTAATAATATCTTCACTCTTAGGAAATGATTTTCATGCATCTGAGTTGTTTTCTTTTTGTAATCATTCATCGATTCGATAACCCTATGATTTTGTTTCTGTGACAATGCAGCGCGTGTTATATCGAACATCTTGCGTTCTGAGCGCCAGTGTGATGTTAAGCAACAGTGCATTTATCCTCAACACCTGCCAACATCCGGGTGTCGTGCGAGGCTGCTTCTTCAAGCTCTGTATGCACAGCTATATAGAACATGTACAATATGGGGGAAAATATCGGCGCTCTTTGTTTTCATGCTTAATTTTCTTGGAATACGCGCTGCCACCTGCGCTATTCCACCTGGACTAGTCTCTAATGAGTAAATTTGTACAACACGCAAGTCGATGGAGACAACTTTATAATCTCCATTTATAAAGGCTTTCCTCATCACATGTCGATGATAACATGTCATATTGAGTCTCATTTAAAATTTTGATTTTTGCACATTCATTTTGTCTTGATAACAAATAAATTTTCTACATACAAATATTTTCAGTTCGCCACATTGTCTTGACACAAGATTAAATGCATTTGCTTTTCATGTTATAAATAATTATAGAATTCATGAATTAATGTCATTGATAACATTGTTTTTTAACAAGCAAACTATCAAATCATCTTGTACGTTCTAAATCTACAAGACAAAGTCGATTACATAGCCT
The DNA here is from genome assembly GCF_947568905.1 of Ostrea edulis. NCBI lineage: Eukaryota > Metazoa > Mollusca > Bivalvia > Ostreida > Ostreidae > Ostrea > Ostrea edulis. The sequence goes on from NC_079167.1 coordinate 46,238,524, forward strand.
TGCGAATTAGTCCGGCACACTGGCGCGACTGAAAGGAAGTGCTAGATCAAACCAGCGACATATTCGTCCCACATCCTTAATTGTATCAGTGTGCGAGGACACATGGTTTCATACATCACATACCAGAATGACTAATTTATATTGCATGTATTTACGACTGAGAAAATAAAACCAAATGAAGAACCATAAACGTACAAACACACCAATGTTTTTCTCAAAATTAGCATATTTTGATTTGATAAATAATTCATCGGATATTCAAATTCTGCAATAATTAGAAACATTGAAATGTTAAGAAAAATATTAAGAATGAAAAAAGTTTTTTTTGAACATATTCTAATGATAAATATTGAACAATCAAATGGACCGGAAACAAATTCTGAAAACTTACTAGTACCTCTAACAAATAATTGTTATGCAAGACATTATTACACAAAGTAAAATTACGACATACGTTTTGTACAATGGAAAATTATCGAATAAACTATTTGAATCTACAAAATTCAGCTATAAATTTATGTACAGTAGCAATACTCTTGTGGCTCAGCTCTGATAAGATAAAAGGCGGCTGAAAAGATGGTTTCGAGCATTAGAATACTGTTTACATACAACAGTATTTCCTGTATTCCATAAGAACAGAGAGGATTACTAGCATCAATAATATTTAGTCTGAATAAATCATATAATAATCAAGTGAACAGATGTGCCTTTGGCATGGATTATATTGATATACATGTAGCGTTTAACACACACACCCCACACACCCCAAGTTTAGAACAATAGAATGTTGAACAACGTTTAAGTCATGCTCGCTTAATTTTTTTCCAACAAGAATTTTAACGGTGATCAAAAATTCTATAAATTTCATTATTTTTTCTGCAGTAATGTGTAATTGGTTTTTCACAGTCAAGTCACAATTCAAGGAGAGGAGCAGATTATAAACGCTTATAAAAACGCTTAAACGATAGTGATTATTTTCAGAACTAAAAGCACGTGAGCCTTACACAAATTTTGAATTTACTAAGTTTTGTTTACTGATATCAGATATCACCACGAATTAATTTGGAAAAAAAAATGACAGTCAGGTTAATTTTGGGTTAATAGTTATGATTGAGGAGGTGGTGGGGGTAGAACTGCAGAACTCACTGTTTAGGATCAATAGTGACAGAACGCAGATAATCTTAAGTTTCATAATTTCCAATCAAAATACAATTGATATTATAAGGCTCCCAAATGTAGGTTTGAGATTTGAAATCAGGAAAGCAACCTCTCTTTGTCAATTTCGGAAAGGCTTCAAATAAAACATTAAAAGTATTTTTCATTTTGTATACTCATACTTACATTGTACTTATACTTAGACACACCTGCAGGCGTAGAATTTGTTCCACAGAAGAAAAATATCAAATTTAACGAAAGGAAATAAAGAAAAATTTAAGAAAACGCGGTTATTTAGATAATGATGTAGAAAAAGAACTTAAGAAAGTAGATAAACTCGACCGATCAAATCTCCTAAACTACAGAAAAAAGACGAAGCAGGGTAACCGTGTTCCCTTTGTGGTAGACTATTCTATAGGGCTTCCCAATATTCATATGATTTAAAACAAAAATCCGTCAAAAAATTCTTGAAAATTCTGACCGCCTCAAAACCGATTTGAGAGATATGCACATAAAAGAGGCAAAAATCTAAAAGACATTCTGTTATATACATGTAAGCAATACAATAATCTATTTTTCAGAAAAGAAAATTTATGCGAGCCGTGTGGTGCTAAAAAGTGCACTTTATGTCATTATGTCATTAACACTAATCAATTTTAGGACTGTTGCAGTAACAAATATCATATAAAATATTATATCAATTGTAAATCCAGCAATGTAGTTTATGGAGTGTTTTGCAAAAAATGCAACAAAATTGTTTATGTGGGAGAAACTGGAGTAACTTTATACTCAAAAGGCATGTTTTGAATTTGTCATTTATTAGACGAGAAACTGATGACACTGTTGCTATTAATTTCTATACAGATTCTCATAGTATTGACGATTATTTTATAATAGGAATTGAAAAACTTTACAAAGATGACATTTATCGTCTTTTTAGAGAAAATTTATGGAAGAAAAAATTAAGTCCTCATGTACCATTCGGAATAAACAAAAGGGAATATTTTTGTCTTTAATATTTAATGTCTTGTATGCAAAGAACGCGTTATAATAACTGATTTTAACAATATTGATGTATTTACGATTTAATGAATGAATATATTGTCTTTTCGTTGGATGGAGGTATTCCACGAAAAAAAAAAAAAATACAGACGGAAAACTGCATCATTGCGCGTAGCGTCTTGTTTTTTTTCGTGGAATACCTCCATCCAACGAAAAGATAATATATCCATTCCTTATCATTTAAATATGTAAAGCATTGAGTTTGAATGATAAAACATTATATGATTTGAGTTGAATTAATGAGTTATTATTGGACTACATTGTATGTCATTTCATTTAAAAAACAAAAAAACAAAAAAAAAACCCATCTAAATCCTTTAGGCCTAATGGCGACTTCCACGAACTGTTGTTTACTGTTGAGCAAACGGGTTTCTTGTGGACTGAAGAATGCAGTTTTGAAAGGATGAGTTAGAGGTAAGTCCTGTTGAGAGAAAATTGCTGGAATTTTGTTGAGTGGAACTGGAATTAAGTGCAAAGTTCGATGTCGGTACTAACGGAAAGCGTGGGACACCTGCATAATGATGATGTGGAATGCCAGGTTGGGTTCTCTTGAGGGTTGTCACGGCTTCCAGGTGGACAAGTGAGTGTTACAGAGGGTTTTTTGAGTTTTATCAGTAAATTTCTAAGGCGTCACAGCTATTGTAACGTCGTACGGAAGCCTCGTTTCGGTGCCCACTCATAAACATATTATGCCGGAGTTCGAAACCATAGTCATTAAGGGCTACGGTATTGCAGTATCTCTGAGTCAGTGTGCGGTGTATCTGGTATTTGGGTTCGTGACATGAAGGAAGTTGTCGCAAGGTGCAAACTGGACTATTGTCATCCCCGGTTGAATACATTTAACTCTCAGCCCGGAATTGCAGAAGCAGACGTGTGTTGTTATATTGGGGGTTGGGGTTGTCTTCAAATAGCCATATTTTTTTCATTTTGCATAATTAATTATTATTTATATTTGGTATTTGTTTGTTTTTGTTTAATAAATTTATATAGATCGATAGAATTGTTAAGTTTTTCTTTTCAGGATTCCCTAATCTATATATAAATACGAAGCATCCAGAGAAATCCCCAAACATTCCAATAAAAAGTAGTTCCGGCCATTTTTTCCCCGTTGGAATACGATATTCCACAGATTTTTCAACCAATGAAAAGGCGTGTAAACATATAAAATTAAATGATTAACTACTTACTGTAATATTTCTTGTTTGTATTCACTTAGGCCAGAAGTTAACTGCTTTGTGAACAAACCCAAATTAAACAACAAACAATGTCAATCAAAAGACACAGATGCAAGGTGAAGATAACGAACAGTGATCAATCTCCTAACTCCTATAAGCAATACAAAATAGATAGTTGGGCAAACACGGACCCCTGGACACACCAGAGGTGGGATCAGGTGCCTAGGAGGAGTAAGCATCCCCTGTTGACCGGTCACACCCGCCGTGAGCCCTATATCCTGATCAGGTAAACGGAGTTATCCGCAGTCAAAATCAGTGTGCCAATAACGGCTTAACAATCGGTATGAAACACGTCAGACAGCATTTGACCCAATGCGAGGTTGTACTGACGAACTAGATCGTTATAACGCCCATAGAATTTGCGAAATGCTGACTTCAATCGAGACTGTTGAAACCCCTGTACCATCAACTTGTTTGTCAGTAGCTTACCTCGATTTAAAAACTGACTATACGCAGAACAAGCTCTTGCATATCGAATCAGTTGAGATATATAAACACCATATGCAGGTGATAATGGAATATTGCTACATAAATATGGAAAGTTGACAATGGAGAAGCTGAAATCATCCCGTTTGTCATACAGTTGAGTTGTTAGTTTGCCGTTAATGTCTACTTTCAATAAAATATCTAAATATGAAGCAGAAGTGGACGACTCTGTGGTGTCCTTTATTTCGAGCTCACAGGGATATATCAAATCGACATATGAATGAAAGCTGTTATTGTTAATAGACAAAACATCATCGATATATCTAAATGTCGAATTGAAGGCCACAGCGAGAGATTTTTTCTTCTCGCGTAGAAGTTTTTGAATAAATTCTGCTTCATATGAATATAGAAACAGGTCAGCTAACAAAGGAGCACAATTCGTGCCCATGGGAATTCCAACAGACTGTTGGAAGACCTGATCACCAAAGACCACGAAGATATTGTCAATGAGGAACTCTAGCATATTTTTTATTTCAACTTCAGAGTACTTGTGCGTGGAATCAGAGTGGTGTTTAACAAAGTAAGTTTTTGAATGACTGATCACTAGATATGATCTAGCATTAAAATCAACAATCCAAGAGGTGAATGGGAGAGAAGTGTAAGGAAAAAGATACGGTATTATCTTTCAAGCTAATATATTTTTCAAGGTCAGACAAATTAAAGCCGCATTCTAGAAATTCTGATATCGCAACATAAAGAGCTATGCGAATCCGAACTTATGTTAATTTAGAATAATGTTTTACCATAGTTTAGAGGTCTCAAGATGATATATTAATGATATACTAGTCTTCAAGGTCAATACATCCCTCCCCCCTTATTATCACCCCCCCCCCTTATTTTTTAAAAGAGAATAAAAGCCGCAATGTCGAGACTAGAATATGAAAGGGAGTAGAGAGAGAGAGAAAGAGAGCTATATAAATTCATAATTGTAATGATTTCTTATGATGTTCTAACATAATTAGGAAGTGTTGAAGGTCAAACAATAATCGCAATTTTGGGAATCCTCGTTATGGCTAAATTAAGGAACTCAAGGTCAGAGCCTTGAAACGAGGGAAACGAATTGTATTTATATTAATCATACAAAATAAGATATCTTATCGGGTGAATTTTGGCGATTAGGCTGTGGAAACTGATTTTAACAAAGGATTTATCCTGGATTCATGCGCGTGAAATCATTCAAATTATTCATTCCACCTGGACGGAATGATTTCAAACGATGCATCCAGGATTTTTCTGTGCTCTTTCTCTCTGCATCGGTCCATATTGGGTTATGATCAATAATAACCACTTGCATGTCTTGCCAAATGTGACCTTCTTTGTTGAAATGTTCCCCTACGGGTTCGGTCACGCGTTTGGTTTTGATGGTTAATCGGTGGTTGTTGGTCTTAAGTCTGATGTTTGTAGTTTCCCCAACATATTGTTGTCCACATTGTTTACAATTGATGAGGTATATGCAGTTGTTGGTTTTACAGAAGAGTTGACCCAATATTTTATACGTTTTGCCTGTAGTGAAGCTTTGGAACGTTTCTGAATCATGGCTAAATTTGCAAAGCAAACAGCGCTTGTCAGAGCAAGTTGAAAAACCTCCATTGGGTAGGGGGTTGTCTAATCTGGCCCTTACCACCAAATCCTTGATATTCCTGGGTCGTCTGAAGGACACCATTGGTGGCTCATCAAATTCTCTTGCCAATCTAGGATTATCCAAAAGTTTAGGGAAGTTATCCTTTAGGATTTTGTTTAATATATTAGAAGGGCCTCCGTGGCTGAGTGGTTAGAGCATCGCGCTTAAAATCACACGGCCTCTCACCTCTGGTCGGGGCGAGTTCGAATCCCGCTCGCGCCGGAAAGTGAGAAAGTTTTCCAGTTTACTTACGGAAGATTAGTGGTCTCTTTCCATTGTATCTGGGTTCTCTCTTCCACCAATAAAAACTGGGCTCCACCATATTACGGAAAAAATGTTGAGTGTGGCAAAAAACAACAAAACAATCAATCAATCATATATATTATACTTCTGTAAAAATGTTTCCTATATGACGTTCAGGAGATAAAATATCTATTTTTCACAGTTCGTGAATTAAAAAAAACTATATCCCAGAGAATAGTTCGAATAATTGCACAAACGCTTTGACGCCAGTTTTGATTTCCTGTAATTTGATTGGTTGAAGGTATCTTCAGCGTTAGCAACACTACAACGATATGTCGTCTGGAAACAGTAGTAAGAGATACGAGTCGTTAAACGACGAGGATACCACTGCGCTTGGCGATTCTGAAGATAGTAGAAACACACAAAAAGTTGTGAAAGTGGCTACAAAGCTCCTTGGAGACAATTTAGTGGAAAGATATGGAGAAACTATTGAGGAAATGGAGAAATTACCTTCAACGGAGATGTGTTCTAAATTAAAGAAGTTTTATGCTGATCTGAGAAAACCTGACGGTACTTTCTACGCCAAGAAAACATTGATTACAATGAGATTTGGACTTCAGAAACATTTCTTGAAGAGAGCATCCGTTGATATTGTCAATTTTGAGGAATTTAAAGCATGCAACGAGGTTTTCAAAGCCAAAAATAAAACAAATGTTAATTAAATTTAAAATATGTACATGTATCTTTCTTTTCCCTATTATCGAACAGTTGAAGTATAGACATTAGTATAATAAAACACTTATTCACTGGCTGTGAGTGGAATAGCTCTTTAATCCAACCCTCGACAGGAACTTTTCCCCTCGGGCAAGCCCTCGGGGAATAGTTCCTGCCTCGGGTGGAATAAAAGAGCTATTCCGCTCACAACCAGTGAATAAGTGTATAATATTATACCTCAGAATGTTTTTGTTATATAATTGTTAGGTGAATAAATTTGCTATTTCTTCAGGATAACGCTAGCCGTGGAATAGTTTCTGAACTATCTGCCCTAGGGAAATAGTCTCAAAACTATTTACCGGATGCTATATTTTCCCGCGTTTTCTTTTCTGTGAAGTCAAAGTCTGATAACTCTATTTAGTTTACTTCACTTTGGTATGTCTAACACAAGTAAAGTCTACTTTGGTATAATAAAACACCTATTTACTGGCTATGAGGACAATAGCAAGTTTATTGTCCCCCAAGACAGCAACTATTTCCCGAGGCGCAGCGGCAAATAGTTGCTTTCGAGGGGGCAATAAACTTGCTATTGCCTGAATAGTCAGTAAATAGGTGTTTCACTATACCAAAGTAGACTTTACTTGTGTCAGACATACCAACGTGAAGTAAACTAACATTCAGCATTAGCCTAGATGGAATCGACCGAGGTGATCCGAGTGGTTAACTAATTAGAGTTGTCAGACTTTGACGTCACAGAAAAGAAAACGCGGGAAAATATAGCATCCGGTAAATAGTTTCGAGACTATTTCCCTAGGGTAAATAGTTCAGAAACTATTTCACGGCTAGCTTTATCCTGAAGAAATAGCAAATTTATTCACCTAACATTTATATAGCAAAAACATTCTGAGGTATAATAAACATACTTTAAGAGAAATATTTGAATTTTATGAGAATTTGTGATAAATTTAAGATATATAGAAAATGTGACAAATTAAAACATGTACAAGACATTTTTTGTTTCATGTGACTGAATCATTACATGAGAAAATAATACAAGTTTATTTTAAGAAAATTTAATAGACACATGTTTTTTTTTTTAATTACATATAACAATCACTACAGCGCATATTAGTAAATCCGTATACATATATGTTAGTCTCTTTTATTATGTCAGTTTTGAAGTAATAATTACATTTTTGTATTATCATTCATGTTTTTATGAAACTTGTGAAAGATTGAAGTATGATGTCTGTAAATAATAGCTGTGTTTTTTGTGTACCACATGGGGGTATGGACACAATTTGAGAAGAACATTTTCAAATCTTATTTTTACAGTTTTAATCTATATAATTTTCAACTAAGGTATTTCTAATGGTCAGCAAAAATTTGAATGTCAATTGTCGAGGTACATGTACATGGGAGATACAACGCTCACATTTCTTTGTTATGTAAACAAGGCTCGTACCATGTTTCTTTTAACATAGGCTTAAATATACATGTACAATTAAGTTTCGTTTAAAGCAGATTGTTTTCCTTCAATTTACAAGTTAATTCTGAACACAATTAAATAGTTTCTAGTGTTTGGTTCATCTCATTTTGTTTTAAACTTGTTATTTTCTATTAACCGATCTATGTGTAAACAAAAACATGGCGCGAGCCTTGTTTACATAAAAAGGAACTGTGAGCAATGTATCTCACTTGTAATACAACAACTGATACTCAAATTTCGGTGGACCATGATATCAAATGCTTTAGTTAAGCATTGTAAATAATAAAACTTGAAAAACAAATTTTGAAATGTTCTGTTCAAATCGTAAGTAGATTTTTTTGTTGAATTTTATAGTATATGCTTTTAGATGTTGTTAGTATTTCCCCGTCTACGGCGTACATTATAATACGGAGGAATGACGTCGACACGAAAGTTATCGGGAAAATGCGTGTTTATCGAAGGTTTTTCACGCCGGTTATATAATATATCTGCGATTTTTTAAACAACAAAATATTTTGCATGTGGATTTTCACTTTAAATATATTTATGGTGTGTAAATATCAATCTTGTCCAAGAAATTGCAGATATTTAGAATGGCTATTAAAGATGTCAACATTACGGGGTTTTTTGGCACTTTTCTGTAACCATGGTGACTTAAATTACCTCTTTACACTACAAACACAAAGTATTTTTCTTAAATCATAAGAAAATAAGACATTATGAATGTGATAATTTCATCAACTTTTATTAAAGGAAGTGAACATGAAAATGTGACAAAGGGTTTAAATTTGTCATTTTGATGTATATAATGAATTCTGAAAATAATTAAGATGTAGCTTTCTTTAGTAGGGAGATATTTCATAAAGATTAACTAATCTGTTCAATCCTTGGGAGCTGCCATATTGAAAAAATTATTACCTCCCTGCTGGGTTATCTCTTAGCATCCACTAGAGGGCAGCACTGATGCTGATGTCAGTAGGACACATTGTGTATTTTTGGCACATTGTAAGCATCAACGTTAAAATGTCATCAGCAGAAAGTGAATTAAATATGGGATATCAGTTTGAACCTGATGTTACAGAGGAAGAAATTGCTTCTCAGAATAATTCTTCTTTACCAGCAATTGATTTTAATGAGAGAGGAATTATGTATACATTCAAGGGGTGTCTTTGTTGTCATGAGTTTGAACATTTTGTGTCAGATTATATGGATATACACATAAAGTGCGGTTCTCTACACCCATATTTTGACATGGTGTGTGTAAGTCCTGTTATAATTGATACAGCTTACATTTATCCATGGATTTATGTATCCAGAGAGGAAGGGTCTCAGAGGACTTGGAATTAACTTGTTAAACAAGTAAGAAAAACACGAAAATGAAAAATACCTTCTGTATTCACATGTATTAAAATTTAAACATAACATGGTATCTAATTGTGTGTAAATATTTCCAATTACACACACACGTGATAGAATACAGTAACAATCCTGTTGCAGGCATGCTATCAAGATTTATGGCTTACATACAGTTTATCAACTAGGTCAGACGCGGTCAGCCTCTTGGGTAGTCTAGGTCACCTACACGTTTGTCAATGCAGTGTTCTACGAGACAAACGTCTAGGAGCATTCTACGATAAACATTTACACTCCATAACGAGGCTTATCCGAATTCTGATAAAGCAGCTGATTGGTTGATGCATAACGATGACGGACGCAGTCGAACAGAAGATAAACAAAGTTTTATCAGATTTAAAAATCGAATTCTCGCTGAAACCTTTACAGAAAGAGTGTTTACTTAAATTAGCAAATAGGTCAGACGTGTTGGCAGTATTACCAACAGGCTATGGGAAATCGCTATTGTATACGATTCTACCGCAATTAATGTTTGAAGAAGACCTGCATAGTAAACTAGTTCTCGTGAAGTCAGTATAATTCTGGTCATATCGTCACTGGTTTCTCTAATGAAGGACCAAGTTTCGAACTTGCAAAAACACAACGTTTGCTTTCTTTAGAACAAGCGACACATAAACTGACATTTGGAACAACAGCTGTGGTCTTTGTTTTCTTCGGTGTCGCCATTTCCATTTTTTGATAGCGCCCCCTCGCGGTGTAATATTTTTAAATAGAACGCTCCAATGCGTTTGAGTGTTAAGTCAAACGGCTTGCGTGACCTAGGCTACCTCTTGGGGGGAAAAATCAGAGTAGTTTTACCCTCATTTGTTGTGACATAAATTAAGGGATCATTTCCTAAAGAGCACTACAGTTATAAAGGATTTCTTGAAACCTCAGACTTTGATACAGATTCTGAATAAGTATTTTTTTTGGTGTAAATAAATAATATAACTGTAAATTACATCTTCGAAATTTATCTGTGGTCCATGTCCATCAATTGTTATAAAATATATAAATTATATGCCTATATTGCAGTACTTTTATGACACAATCACCTTAATTATCTCCAAATATTTTAAAATCTAATAAAATTAATTGATTTGGAATCTTGAAATATAACAGTACTAGTGCTTCTGAGTAAGTTCAGAAGTTGGAGGAGCTGGGGACATTTTGTGGGAGTGTTTTCTTCTTTTTCTTAATGCATTGTAATTAGATTTGATTTCAATTCTTTTTGCTCCAAAACTTTATCCATCAATTCTAATATGAATCCATAAATTTCTGCTGTATAATTATAAGTGACCCATGCGCAGTCAACAACAGCAATGTGTCTCATCTACGTCAGAGCACAGATGCATACTGGGAAATAATGGATTACCTCCATACTTAGAGTGTTTAATTAATCAAATCTCGTAATAGAAACAAGCAAATTAGATTTAGGCCACACTTTCAGGAGGTCTTTTAAGTTTATTATGTAACAAATATTTTTTTCATGTTCACTTCCTTTAAGGATTAAATTTTGATTTAAATTTTTACAAAACACTATATATGATATGCTTGCTTGTAGGCCCCCTACAAGCAAGCATACCATATATAGTGTTTTGTAAATTTCACGATCTTTGGGATAGAGGTTCTGACTGAAGGGTGGGACCAAACTTGGTAGATAGTGTATATGTGTAAAACATTTCAATAGCATCTTCTTCAATGCTATTGATACCAAAATTAAGACTAAATACATGTATATAATTAAAAGGAGCCGGTAGCCCTTTACCAAATTCTAAATTTCATGATCCCGGTGGGCAGGATTTTGGTTCACGGGACAGGTTGGACCAAAATTATCATAATCAATATAATTGCGATTACAGACATCATATATAGTTTATATTTCAACATAGTTAACAGTTTCAGGACATTATTTCCGATCCTTATTTGTTATTTTCTTATAGAAAATGTATCATTTAGTTGTGTGAAAATAAAAATTAATGCATGAAATTCATCTCCTGTTTCTTCTCTTTAACATTACAGACATGCCTTATGAAGTCCGCTAAGCGCTTTTCAGTACTTTCAGTACTTTGATTAAACTATCGTATTTGTATTGCGTGGCTCAGGGGTTTCGCATAGCAATCATTGTCATTAGTTAATGAAAAATACATGCATGGGTTCGAATAACACAATATATCCGTTACTTTTATTTTTGAATAAATGTACATGTAGTAAAATAATCTTATAATTTCTTATATAACATAATTACATTGAATAGACTGTATCCTTATCAAGAATATTTATGTATAAATAAATAATGCATTTCTTTTCTCAACTGTATGTGTCTATATTGTAATTGTTCATTCGGAAATATGTCACGAATATCATGTGTGTAAACAAAATTGTTCCCAAGTAGTCGTCAAAATACATCCTAAGATGTTGATCTAAGGACTTTATTAACTTTTTTCCTAAGTTATATCTTAGGATATGTTTTAGAAATACTTTCCTAATTTGATCTGTACTGACGTCATTTCATCGGTACTCATGCTAAGATGTACAGGATGTGTGTGTGTGTGTGTGTGTGTGTGTGTGTGTAGTAGTAGTAGTAGTAGTAGGTAGGTATGAAATATAATAATGGTATTCTTCAATTTTGTTGTAGATGATATTTAATTATCTTTGTAAGCCGCTGGAAATAGTGCTCAAGTCAATCCCACGAAAAATTTTCAAGTAGCATAGGGGATGGAAAATAATCTTTCTCAAATATTTTATTCTCTGAAGATCGTGTAAGAATACAAGCATGAAAATGTTCAGCAATGTTCAAGTCTATGGAATTTAATGTGCATTTTATAAATTGTATCTGCTACAGAATACAAAATACATTATAATATTGAGAAAAAAAATAAGACTAATAAATTTTGTTTTCACAATTACCATTTTCATTGCTAGACAGATTTATTTTGCAGTATATGTACATGTGTATTTTGATTTGAAACATTATATAAGCAATGTATTTCTTATCATATTTAGAAATAGTGAATTGTTTTATTTGAGAGGATCTTCACTTGTACGGGAGCCCATTGAGGATCTATTATAACAATTGTTTTATAACACGCTCCACCATTTATTATAACAAGCCTTTTTCCATCTATCATAACTAGATTAGAATTGGGATGGGCGACAGAAGCGAGAGATACCGCACAGTTTGCCAACACATGTCTTTGTGTACCATCCCAGAGCTAGACTCCAACCTTGATTACAGTTGGACCTCAAATATCAGGGATATCTGAGAATGTTAGAATATATTCTCCTCAGGACAGATTGAATTCCTTCGTTTTATGAGAATCGTCTATACGATCATGGACCTTTTTTATTGGCATAAATACTCTGCTTACTGATGTCCCCTGGTCTCCATGACTTATATCCAGGTATGGGGTGAATGGCGTAAACCCCACCTAAATAAAAAATATAAAACCAATGCGAGTTGTGAGTTAGCCGCAGAAGCGGGTTCTATACACAATCGCATTGCTGATCTGTTTTCAAAATTCCTTATTAACACGTCTCAGAAATATGCATCGCTGGCATAAATCTTTAATTTAAAATCAAAAGCAATTTAATTATTTGATTTGAATCTTTCAATTCGGTCATTGCACATTCAAATTCATCTTACAGTTCTTGCATATTGTTACAATTTATTTTTAGATTACTGATGTATTCCCAGAATTGACCTCTTGACCTAGTCTGGCATTTAGTACCCTTCTCCATATTATAGGGTTATTGATCTTATTTTGGTGAATATTGGCACGAGTTGGTTGTGAAAATGCACGAGCTTGCGAGTGCATTTTGACAACCAATGAGTGCCAATATTCACCAATATAAGTTCAATAACCCTTTTATTATATAGCTAAAGTATTTAGCTGTTAAATGTTATCCCTTTTCACTCAAAATACTCCAAAATAGACGAGAATCCATCAATATTGGCATCTAAGGTGAAAGTGTGCAATATCAGCATGCATTTCTTAACTGTTCAATATCAAACCCGTCATTGATGCATGAAGCAAACTGATTTTGTGAATGAGGACATCATAATTTATGTACAGTAAATTAACAATATCAAATACCGGCTCTCTCAGATTCGGGGGACCGTCGTCTGCCATTTTGGCTTGTTTACGTCGTTAGGTGGCAGGGGACAGTTTCGGACTATAGGATCGTTCAACTTTTTAAAAAAAAATGAAAATACCCCATATTTGAAGTGATATTACATGTATAAAAATGTATACAATAATTTTGAGATGCATGTCAAATGAGTGCTTGATAAAAAGGTTGATATACAACATGTAGGTGTCACCATGATTCCTAGCATATAGATGGTTGCAAATACGAAACTAAGACACGTGGTCAGTTGCTGAAGAAATTCCGGTGAAAACATGCATGGTCCAGTAAAAGGTCTGTAGCTGAGAGGGAAGGTGGATGGCCCCATATGAAAGGTAAATTTTTGTGAAGGGCAGATGGGGTTCTTGATTGTGCACAGTGTCTAAATCCCCACGCTTGGTACTGTGATGGTTGGGGGGTGGTGCGGATTAGCCCAAATGAGAGAAAATCAAAGCAAAAAAGGGGCACCTGCTCAGAGCATGTTTTGTGCACCAGCATCAGTATTTATAGATTACATGTTATTTAGGGTCATAATTTATCAACTATACCGATATGAAATACAAGTATTGACATAAAAGGGAAATATGATTTTTCATCAGTCTGTCATAATCTGACTTTGATGTATACCCCCTACCCACATGTTTCAGAACCAAAGAAACTGTACCCTGCCACCTTACGGTAAGATCAATATTGAACGCTCATGCTCGGAATGTTTCGGGCGCACACAATTTACGCAATGCAAAGTGAGCGTTCAATAAATTCTCAGGATATTGAACGCTAACATTCTCTAAATTTTACGCAGATTTTATAATAGACTATTTATTAGCTATATAATAAATCATTAAATGAGCCAATTTACGTTACCAGACAATCGCAAAATTATGGTATTCCTAAATGCAGATTAAACATATATGAATCATCTTTTGTAGCAATTGCAGGGGGTGCGGGGTGGGGTGGAAGGGGGGGGGGTGTACGTGAATGGAATTCCTTGCCGCTAGGAATTATGGCATGTTGACCGTTGCAATATTTGATCCTTTTCATTTGTATTGTATAATTTTCCATTTGTATTCTATATTTTCCATTTGCATTGTATAATTTTTCATTTGCATTGTATAATATCCATTTCCATTGTATTTTTTTTTTTTATTTGTATTCTATATTTTCTATTCATATTGTATAATTTTCCATTTGTAATCTATATTTTCCATTTGTATTATATAATTTTTTCGTTTGCATTGTATAATTTCCATTTGCATTGCAAAATCTTCATTTGTATTGTATCCGAGGGATTGTTTATTTTGATTTGTTACGAAGGATTTCATTACTTTAGGTCCCAATTATATTTAGCCGTCACCAGCTGTAGGTGACGTACCACAAATAGACTTACATATGTACTATGCTCATCGCACAGTGACGTAGCGGGGGGGGGGGGGGGGGGGTGTCTTTAACGTGCCCAACGCCTGTCGCAACACGGAATATCTGCTTTTAAGGTCACATTATCCGAAAGACCCGTGATTCTCACTTTTAAATAGCCATGCGTATGGAGAAGTATTAGCTATATTTACGTCTAAGGTTTGATGCAGCCATGACACAAGTAGAACTCGAACATGCGACCTCACGGTTACGAACCAAGGGGTATATCACTGAACTACCGCGACCGGTTCCATATAGGACTAGTTGAACCTACATGTAGCTAGCAATGACGAATCTTGCGCCGGGCGACACCTCCCCCCCTTTACAAATATGATATTTTGTGTAGAAATTTCGAAAAAAGCATGCATGTACGTTTTATTTTGTCAGAACGCACTTGTTTCAGGGGACTCCCCCCCCCCTCCCTCCCCCCCCCCCCCCCCCGCGCACACCCCGCCCCCAACCACCAAGGCTTTGACCTGGACTCACTAGGGATCTTAAAGGGAAAGGCAACCCTAACCACATAGTTGCTTTTTTGAATAAAGTGTTAATTACTGATATCGTAATTAACAGTCTTTAACAACAAAAATCCTTGCTTAACAATAAAATCAATATTAATCTATCATGTGATTTGAATTACCCGCCGCTAAGAGAGTGGTCATTGAAATTTAATTTATGACGTCACACCGTCTATTTCGATTTATTTCATCAGCAGCACTGTAAACATGACAAGTCACGAACAGTTAAGTTTGGAGCCGTATAGATTTGAGCCCGCTCTTTCGCAAGAAGAAATTAAGAAAAGAAGACATTCAGTCAAGTCGCAGAGCAGGCAGACGGTACAAATGTCTTGAATCTCAACTTGTCATTACGCAATGATTGATCCACAGTTTACGTAGTCTTTTCAATTCAAATGACTTGGTTGAGTCGGGAATTTCGAAAAAACAACAACACTCTTTTCACATCTCCCCTTCGTATTAGTGTAATTAACTTCTTGCCAGAAAGGCATCAACTTATTTATTCGTAAGATTTACCACATGCACATCTTTGATGATCTCACAGGTGCTTGGGTTCAGTCCCCCCCCCCCCCTCTCCCCCCCTCCGAATAAACTGCATTAGTTGATTTAATTATTTTTTTCTTGAAAATATTTCTAATGCATATCCAAAATAATTCAAAATAATCCCGTTTTTAAAAAAAAAAAAATACCCTCACTGGTTATTATAACAGAACTTATAATAACCAGTGAGGGTATTTTTTTAAAAAGGGCATATTTTGAATTACATGTATTTTGGACTTTATGGGTATACAAGACGTTGTTGATATGCATTAGAAATATTTTCAACAACAAAAATTAATTAAATCAACTCATGTAGCTTATTCGGAGGGGGGGGGGGGTTGAACCCAAGCACCTGTGGATGATCTTAGAATCTCATCAAATCCAGAACAGACGTTGTGACGTCAAAATTACTGATTTTTCAGTCTTGAATACAAAAGAGTTACACATCATGGCAGCCTCTATAGATCGCGGGAATTTCAATTTTTGACGTTTTCAAATTAGTCCTGAAGCTTATCTAGGCCATATATCAACAGAATTGTATGACAAATCTTTATCATATGATTAATCCTATCATTTATGATGTAAAAATATTTTTGGTTGCCTTTCCCTTTAAGACAGTCCCCAGACATCCAGCAGTTTACTGCATCCTTTCGTTCAGAATTATCTAGATCAGCCAGTGGTTAAGCACGAGACTAGTTTGAATGCGCTGATCACATTAGGCGCATAAAAGCAATAAATTAATTGGGGGGGGGGGGGGTTACGCCAGTACATTTAGTAAATACGGTACATTCCTGCGAAACGTGGCTCCTGAACCCGACCTCTTCAACATCTTGCGCATTACCAAATTCGATAAACGATAACTTAAGATTAATCCAATGAATTAATACAAACCAAACTCGATGTTAACAATTTGTGGGGACCCAAGGGCCGAAGTCCCCCGAATCTACTGAAATCTGACTAAATAAAATGTACATGCTTTTCTGGACAGTTCTATATTTAAAAAAAAATAGATCATGTTGAGGGTGGAGGTGTGGATTCACCATTGCTAGAGCTAACTACGTATTCTTAAAAATAACTAGTCCTGCATGGAGCTGGTCACGGTAGCTCAGTGATATATCGCTGGGCGGGAGGTCGTGAGTTCGAGCCCCGCGCTCCTGCCATTACCGCATCAAACCTAAGACATAGACATAGGTAGTGATTGCTCCTTTGCCAAACACTCGGCATTTAAACGTGAGAATCGTGGGTCTTTCTGATATGACCTTGAAAAAGATATCCTGTGTTGCGGCAGGTGTTGGCCCTGTGCGCTAAGCACGTCTACATTTGTGGTACATGTACACGAGTGAACTATTCTCAAAGCAAAGTTAACTAACGCAATCCTTCGTAAAAAATCAAAATAAACAATCCCTGGGATACAATACAAATGAAAAATTATACAATATAAATGGAAAATATAGAATACAAATGAAAAATTATACAGTACAAATGGAAATTATACAATACAAATGGAAACTATATAATACAAATGGAAAAATATAAATTCAAATGAAAACTAGTTCTAATTGTAACGGGGACCGTTACAGATGTTCCCCAAACCTCCCCCAATTAAAAAGTGATGTCCTTGTGAATCTATAGGAAAAAATCATTTTATTTTAGCCTTTAATTACATGTAGTACGTTCAATATGGTCATTTCAGTACCAAGAAATGAAAGAAAGCGTTGCACGTGCATACACGCGCACGCGTGTATGATTCCGAATTTTTGTTGATGTCGTTCAACAGGCATTTGTATCATATACCCACAGTATGAATTTCATAACGTTTCCACCAAATATAAGGAAGTTATAGCGATTTTAAAATCGTCCAATCAGAAATCAGGACACGTGCATGCACGTGCTGAGCAGTAATTCTAACCACAGCAATTTGTAAGGAGTACCAAGATACATCTAAACCCCTAATATGAATAGAATTTGATGAAAAACAAAAACGTTATCGTCCTTTAAAAATTGAACATTTAAAAAACGTTGCACGCGCATGCGCGTGTGCGTTGGCATTTTTTGTTACACCAACATATAGATACACATATTGTCTACATATGCTGTGAATATCATCTCATTCGCTTCATAAATAAGATAGTTACAAACGTTTTAGCATTATCCAATCAAAATGAAGCGCACGTACATGCGCGTGCAAATTGGTAATTTTGACCATGTAAATCAGTTAAGGGTCTCAATATCTACCTATGATATGAATTTCAAGCCATTTCAATGAACAACAAAAAAGTTAGACTGATTCCAAAGTTAGTGTACAAATTTTGTAATGCGCGTGCACGCGCATGCGTGCCCGTGCTGGCAAAATAACTATTATTTTTCATATGTACAAATGATATACTATCATCCTATTTAGGTTTTATATCGATTCCTTCAATATTCTGATTTTCCATTGTGCATGCACGTGTAAACAAAATGGACTATCACTATGCACATCTACAAACGCTATACTATCATCCTGGAAAGTTTCATATCGATCCCTTTTGTAGTTTCTGAGAAACACTACCGGACAAAAAAGTACCGGAGAAAAAGAATAATAATAAATAATAACTAGACACAATCTCGTTGCGAGCAACGAGTAGGTCTTCCGTCCGATTTGTTGATGCACTCGGAGTTAAAAAAAAAGAAAAAAAAGACAAATGAGTCCCAATTTAGTTTCCGACTTTAAGACACTTTAGATATAATCAATTTTTCATATCATAAGCTTCTGAAGCAAAGTTGCGGTGAAATTCGTTTGAAATTCGACTCTCCAGGCGAGCCATAAGGCCCGCGGGCCTATTTCTTGATGTCATTTGTTAGCCCTCTATAGACTCAACAATTTTAGTTCTATATGTCTTTGCAAAATATTTACCTGTAAAAAGTTATTGAGATCGACCGATATCGACAAAAAATCGACTCTACAGGCAAGCCATTAGGACCATAGGACTCTTTCTTGATATCAATCGATAGATCTCGATAAACTGAACAACTTTTGTTCAATATGTCCTTACAAAATATTTACCAGTTACAAGTTTTTGAAATCGACTGATATCGACAAAAATCGACTCTACAGGCGAGCCATGAGGCCCACAGACCCATTTTTTGATATTGATCGATAGGTTATGACACATTGAACAACTTTTGTTCAATAATGCTTTTCAAAAAATATGTCGTTTTAAAGATATGAGGCGTCAAATATTTACGATTTTGGCCCTTAAAATCTCTAATTACGTAACATATGACCTACTTTTTGATTTGATAAGATCAAGCTCGTTGAGATGAACATTTCCGCTTCTACAACTTATTATAAAATATTAATAGTTTCTGAGATATTCTCAAAAACATTTGGACCCTTCTGAACCCCTAATTTAAAGGGCCAGCCCGTTTTGCTTGATATCGTAAGAAAGGCCTTGTCATTTTAAACATTTTTTGCTCAACAAGTATTTAGAAATTCTTTACCGTTCTCGAGTTATCTCTACAAGAAATATTTAGGGGCCAAACTGTAGCTCCCTAACGGGGCCACATAGGGAAAAAACGAAATGTACATATTGTTTAGATTATCATTCTGAACAACTTTTGTTCAATAATGCTTTTCAAAATATTTGTCGTTTTCAAGATATGAGGCATCAATTATTTATGATTTTGGCCCTTAAAATCCCTTATTACGTAACATATGACCTACTTTTTGATTTGATAAGAACAAGCTCGTTTAGATGAACATTTCCGCTTCAATGACTTATTACAAAATATTAATAGTTTCTGAGATATTCTCATCAACCTTTGGACCCTTCTGGGCCCCTAATTTAAAGGGTCAGCCCCTATTGCTTGATATCGTAAGAAAGGTCATGACATTTCAAACATTTTTTGTTCAACAAGTATTTAGAAATTCTTTACCGTTCTCGAGTTATTTGTAGAAGTAATTTTTAGGGGCCAAACTGTAGCTCCCTAACGGGGCCACATAGGGTAAAAACGAAATATGCATATTGTTCAGATCATCATTCTGAACAACTTTTGTTCTTTATTGCTTTTCAAAATATTTGTCGTTTTCGAGATACAAGGGGTAAAAAATTTATGGTTTTGACCCTTAAAATCCCTTATTACGTAACATATGACCTAAATTTTTATATGAATAGATTTGTATTGTTGAAATGAACATTTTTTGTTCTTTGACTTATACCAAAATATTAACGATTTTTGAGATATTTGATCTAGACTTTGAGCCCTTCTAGATCCCTAATTGAAGGGGCTAGCCCCTAAATCTTGATCTTTTCGAAAAGATCTCGTAAATGTGCACAACTTTTGTTCTACATGTCTTAACAAAATATTTGCAAGAAAAAAGATATTGGAGATCAAAGGTCAAAAATCGCCGAAATCGGCGAAAAATTTTGGCATCCATTTTTTCAGGTCCAGGCGAGCGTTTAGGCAAATCGCCTCCGGTAAAATCGAATCCCCCACAAATCTTCTAAAATGTTTACTCTATCTTGTGTAGAAATTTCAAGACTCTAGCTTCAAAACTAACGGAGGAGATGTGTGGACAACAAGGCCCTTCAAAAAGTCACTAAAAGAGAGATAACTCCTGACCGGAAGTGACGTCAAGCACGAAATTTTGCAAGCAAAGTCTCGTCACCAAAAGACATCTTTCCTGAAAATTTCGTGAAAATCGATCGAGAAATGGCTGAGAAAAACGCGTGTACTACCAAGGAAAATAATAATAATATAATAACTAGAAACTCATTACTAGTAATGAGTAGGTCTTCCGTTAGACCACTTCCGGTAAAGAGCTTTCTATTCCTACGAAAACCATTTAAATGTATCAGAAAATGTGCCTTAACAATGAATGAGAAATGTATTATCGAATTTTTTACTCCTTTCTCGTCACTTCCGGTGACGACCGGAAGTACTATTCAGATGCGTTTTCCTATAAATGACAGCGACTCTTTACTTCTATATTCTCTGAAAATTTCACGTCTCTATCTGAAAGAGTTCTCAACAAAAAGAAGTAGACTAAAGAAAGAAAAAGTAGTAAGTTACTACCGACCGGAAGTCAATTTTGAAAACAAAATTATTAAAACTTTAGAAGTTGATACTTTTATTGTGACATGTGAAAATCATATGGAAGACTTCAAATATGAGCGAGATTTTAGGGGACAAAGAGATGAAATGTAAAAAGGTATTTTATCAAGAAACCGGAAGTAGTCATTTTGACTACCGACGGAGTCAATGTTCTTTTGACACTTTCAAAAAGACTTAATAAACTAGTATAGGTTTCAATTTAAAAGAAAAAGTTTGAAATTTGCAATTCTTTCAATCACTTCCGGTGACGACAGGAAGTGACGGTCGACATGTTCAACCCTCTACTGCACGCCTGCAAACGGAGATTTATCATCCCTGATTAATTGATGAACCTATATTTTACCTTTTCCAAGAAAAATGCTGGATAAAATTCCTTTTGAGAAACAGAAAATCGGCCATATTATCCGACCGGAAGTGAATTTTGTAAAAAAAAATAATTATAGCAAGGTCATTTCATAAGACATTATTCCTGAAAGTGACAAGAAAATATATCCAGCCATCTCTGAGAAATCACTCGAAGAAATCGGAAAATCGACAATTTTTCAAATACTTCCGGTATAGACCGGAAGTGACGGACAAAAACATTGAATGTATGTGTACAATGGACTAATGTTAGTTGATCAACTCTACAAGTTTCAAGCGTCTATCTGTATTCATTATTGAGAAACTGAAATAACAAGGTTTGAATATGTCCACCCCATATCTCACGACCGGAAGTGAGATTTACAAAAATATTTAAATATACTCTAGACATTTATAGTGTCTATAACATATGTAAAATTCAAATCAGTAACTTCTTTTATGACCGAGATTTATGGAACTGAAAAATGAGAGAATGAATAGTCTTTCTTTGATATAACCGGAAGTTGGAGATTCAACTTCCGGTGGGGTCAACATTTTTTGAGAATTAGAACGAGACCTAGTAAACCGATATAGCTTTCAATTTGAAAGAAAAAAGTTTGAAATTTATGATTCTTTAATCACTTCCGGTGACGACCGGAAGTGACGGCCGATATTCTTAACCCCCTACTGCACGCCTACAAAGTGAGATCTATTCACTCTGAAAATTTGGTGACTCTATCTTTTACTGTTTCTGAGAAAAACGCTAGACAAGGAAAACAGCTAATAAGCCGTATTTGCCGACCGGAAGTGAATTTTACAAAAATATTTGACGTTCCTCTAGACATTTATAGTGACTATAATATCTGTAAAACTCAACTCATTACCTAGTTTCATGGCCGAGATTTATGGCACTGAAAAATGAGAGAATGAATAGTCTTTCTTTGATATAACCGGAAGTTGGAGATTCAACTTCCGGTGGGGTCAACATTTTTTGACAATTAGTACAAGATATAGTAAACCGAAATAGGTTTCAATTTGAAAGAAAAAAGTTTGAAATTGATGATTCCTTTAATCACTTCCGGTGACGACCGGAAGTGACGGCGACAAAAAATATTACGTGCATGCACCATAGAGAAAATAGATCTATCATCCCTGAAAGTTTCATTTGATTATCTTTAGTGGTTTTCAAGTTTACCCCCGGACAAAGTTTTTTTCAAAAACCGGAAAATCGGACGTATCTGACGAACGGAAGTGAATTTTGAAAAAATGAAAAAAATGCCTCGAGGTACCATCGTTGTCTATAATCTGTGAAAGTTTCAGAAAAATCCATCCAACGGTCTCGGAGACGAAAGGGAAAAAAAAAAAATAATAATAAACAGTAGAATCACTAGAAGGTCTTCCGTTGGAAACGGAAGACCTTAATAATAATAATAAGAAACAGAGTAAAAACAATATGTTCCCAAACTTTGTTTGGGGAACATAATAATAATAATAACTAGTACTTATTGTAACGGGGACCGTTACAAATGTTCCCCAAACATTCCCCCATTTAGTAGATGGTGACATTTATTTCAGTACAAGTTGTTTTGACCATTGCAAACTGTGTAGCATGTGAATATATAACTATCTTATAACGTTCAGTCCATTTCATACTAGTTCAAATCAGTTATAAAGATCTGAGAATTTTGTGCACGTGCACGTACGTGCATGCACGTGCTGATAAGTAATTTGACTATCTCGATACATTAGAAGTCTTACCATATGAGTACAATAGAAGTTTCACAACAGTTCAATGAAAATCGAAAAATTAACAACAACTCAAAACTACAAAGACCGAGATCAATGCACGTGCATACACCTGCGCGTGAGTACGACACAGCAATTTTGTTGATTCTAATCAATAGACATTTGAACAATATACTTACTATATGAATTTGGTATCGATTGCTTCACTCATAAGAAAGTTATTGGGATTTCAAAATCGTCCAATCAGAATTAAGCGCACGTGCATGCGCCTGCAAGGAAATGATTTTGAGACTATTAGTAAATTGAGAGGCCCAAAACATACCTGCAATCTAATTTTCAAACCTATTCATTGTAATCTCAAAATGTTATAGACCAATACTCAAATTTAGACGTCAAAAATTACATTGCATTCAAGCGCACGCGATTTTGATAATGGAAAAGTTGTTGACACCATTTCGTAGACATTCATATCATAGATCCTCAGGGTAAATTTGAATTCATTTCCGTTTTTAATTCAATAGTTATGACCATTTTAGTACCCGAAAAATGAAAGAAAAGCTATGCACGTGCATACACGGGCACGTGAGTATGACTCAGCATCAATGTTGATGTCATTCAACAGACATTTGATAGATATACTTACAGTATAAATTTCATATTGTTTCCATCATTTATAAGAAAGTTATGGCGATTTCAAAATCGTCCAATCAGAATTTAGCACACGTGCATTCACGTGGCGGATGGTAATTATGACTATACACTTTTGTTAAGAATATCAAGATACATATACAATACAAGTTTGAAAAGATTTTGACAAAAAACAAAAAAGTTAGGGTCATTGAAAGAATTGAACGTTCAAAAGACAATGCACGTGCGTGCGCATGCGCGTTTGCAATTTTTATTACACCGATCTCTAGATATTTGACATGTCTACCTATCCTGTAAATATCATTAAATTTCCTTAATTGGTATGAATGTTATAAACGGTTTTGTATTATCCAATCAAATTGAAGCACACGTGCATGCGCGTGCAGAATTGAAATTTTGACGATGCCAAACAGTTAAGGGTCCCTTGTTATACCTACCATATAAATAGGAAACGATTTCATTGAAAAATAAAAAAGTTAGACTGAATCCAAAGTTTGTAAACAAAAAATTCAATGCACGTGCATGCACATGCATGCATTTTCAGACAAAATGACATTCGTTCCGCACATCTACATATGCTATACTATC
Source organism: Ostrea edulis (assembly GCF_947568905.1). Taxonomy (NCBI): domain Eukaryota; kingdom Metazoa; phylum Mollusca; class Bivalvia; order Ostreida; family Ostreidae; genus Ostrea; species Ostrea edulis. Next base: position 46,262,935 of record NC_079167.1, read on the forward strand.
ATCCTAAAAAGGTTTCATATTGATCCCTTGAGTAGTTTCTGAGAACACTCGTGGACAAAAAAGTCCCAAGAAGAAAGAAAGAATAATAATAATAATAATAATAATAAGAAGAAGAAACAGAGTAAAACCAATATGTTCCCAAACTTCGTTTGGGGAACATAATAACTAGTACTTATTGTAACGGGGACCGTTACAGATGTTCCCCAAACATTCCCCCATTCAGCAAGTGGTGTCATTTATTTCAGTACAAGTGGTTTTGACCATTGCAAACTGTGAAACATGTGAATATATAACTATTTTATAACGTTCAGTCCATTTCATGCTAATACAAATCAGTTATAAAGATCTGAGAGTTTTATGCACGTGCACGTACGTGCATATAAATAATTCGACCATCTCGATACATCAGAAGTCATACTATATGTGTAGAAGAGAAGTTTCACAACTGTTCAATGAAAAAGGAGAAATTAACGGCAACTCAAAACTACAAAGACCGAAATCAATGCACGTGCATACACGTGCGAGTGAGTACCACACAGCAATTTTGTTGATGCTATTCAATAGACATTTGAACAATATACTTACTATATGAATTTGGTATCGATTGCTTCACTCATAAGAAAGTTATTGAGATTTCAAAATCGTCCAATCATAATTAAGCGCACGTGCATGCGCGTGCAGGGAAGTTATTTTGAGACTATTAATAAATTGAGAGGCCCGAAACATACCTGCAACCTAATTTTCAAACCTATTCATTGCAATCTCAAAATGTTATAGACCAATAATTAAATTTAGACATCAAAAATTACAATGCACGCGCATTCACGCGCACGCAATTTTGATTATGGAGAATTTGTTGACACCATTTCATAGACATTCATATCGTAGATCCTCAGGGTAAATTGGAATTCATTTGAGTTTTTAATTCAATAGTTATGACCATTTTAGTACCCGAAAAATGAAAGAAAAGATATGCACGTGCATACACGGGCACGTGAGCATGACTCAGCATCAATGTTGATGTCATTCAATAGACATTTGATAGATATACTTACAGTATGAATTTCATATTGTTTCCATCATTTATAAGAAAGTTATGGCGATTTCAAAATCGTCCAATCAGAATTAAGTACACGTGCATGCACGTGCTGGATAGTTATTTTGACTGTTTTCGTTTCTTAAGAATATCAAGATACATATACAATACAAGTTTGAAAAGATTTTGACAAAAAACAAAAAAGTTATGGTCATTGAAAGAATTGAATATTCAAATGTCAATGCACGTGCGTACGCATGCGCGTTTTCAAATTTTATAACAAAAATTTGTAGATATTTATAATCTTTGCATATCCTGCAAATATCATTAAATAGTCTTAATTTACATGAAAGTTATAAACGGTTTTGTCTTATCCAATCAAATTGAAGCACACGTGCATGCGCGTGCAGAATTGAAATTTTGACGATGCCAAACGGTTAAGGGTCTCAATTTATACCTGCAGTATAAAAATCAAACGATTTCATTGAAAAATAAAAAAGTTAGACGCATTCCAAAATTTGTAAACAAAAAGTCCAATGCACGTGCATGCACATGCATGCATTTTCAGACAAAATGACGTTCGTTCCGCTCATCTACAAAGAGTATTCTATCATCCTAAAAAGGTTTCATATTGATCCCTTCAGTAGTTTCTGAGAACACTCGTGGACAAAAAAGGGTGACAAGAATAAAGAAAGAATAATAATAATGGACCGTTACAGATGTTCCCCAAACATTCCCCCATTTAGTAAGTGGTGTCATTTATTTCAGTACAAGTGGTTTTGACCATTGCAAACTGTATAGCATGTGAATATATAACTATCTTATAACGTTCAGTCCATTTCATACTAGTTCAAATCAGTTATAAAGATCTGAGAGTTTTGTGCACGTGCACGTACGTGCGTGCACGTGCATATAAATAATTCGACCATCTCCATACATTAGAAGTCTTACTATATGAGTACAAGAGAAGTTTCACAACTGTTCAATGAAAAACGAGAAATTAACGGCAACTCAAAAGTACAAAGACCGAAATCAATGCACGTGCATACACGTGCGCACGAGTACCACACAGCAATTTTGTTGATGCTATTCAATAGACATTTCAACAATATACCTACTATATGAATTTGGTATCGATTGCTTCACTCATAAGAAAGTTATTGGGATTTCAAAATCGTCCAATCAGAATTAAGCACACGTGCATGCACGTGCCGGATGGTAATTATAACTGTACACTTTTGTTAGGAATATCAAGATACATATACAAGACAAGTTTGAAAAGATTTTAACAAAAAACAAAAAAGTTATGGTCATTGAAAGAATTGAACCTTCAAAAGACAATGCACGTGCGTGCGCATGCGCGTTTGCAATTTTTATTACATCGATTTGTAGATATTTAGCATGTCTACCTCTCCTGTAAATATCATTAAATTTGCTTAATTGGTATGAATGTTATAAACGGTTTTGTATTATCCAATCAAATTGAAGCACACGTGCATGCGCGTGCAGAATTGAAATTTTGACGATGCCAAACAGTTAAGGGTCCCATGGTATACCTACAATATAAATAGCAAACGATTTCATTGAAAAATAAAAAAGTTAGACTAATTCCAAAGTTTGTAAACAAAAAATCCAATGCACGTGCATGCACATGCATGCATTTTCATGCAAAATGACATTCGTTCCGCACATCTACATATGCTATACTATCATCCTAAAAAGGTTTCATATTGATCCCTTGAGTAGTTTCTGAGAACACTCGTGGACAAAAAAGTCCCAAGAAGAAAGAAAGAATAATAATAATAACTAGACACGATCTCGTTGCGAGCAAGGAGTAGGTCTTCTGTCCGATTTGTTGATGCACTCGGAGTTTTAAAAAAAAAAAGACAAATGAGTCCCAATTTAGTTTCCGACTTTAAGACACTTTAGATATAATCAATTTTTCATATCATAAGCTTCTGAAGCAAAGTTGCGGTGAAATTCGTTTGAAATTCGACTCTCCGGGCGAGCCATAAGGCCCGCGGGCCTATTTCTTGATGTCATTTGTTAGCCCTCTATAGACTCAACAACTTTAGTTCTATATGTCTTTACAAAATATTTACCTGCAAAAAGTTATTGAGATCGACCGATATCGACAAAAAATCGACTCTACAGGCGAGCCATTAGGACCATAGGCCTATTTCTTGATATCAATCGATAGATCTCGATAAACTGAACAACTTTTGTTCAAAATGTCCTTACAAAATATTTACCAGTTACAAGTTTTTGAAATCGACTGATATCGACAAAAATCGACTACAGGCGAGCCATGAGGCCCACAGACCCATTTTTTGATATTGATCGATAGGTTATGACACATTGAACAACTTTTGTTCAATAATGCTTTTCAAAAAATATGTCGTTTTAAAGATATGAGGCATCAAATATTTACGATTTTGGCCCTTAAAATCTCTAATTACGTAACATATGACCTACTTTTTGATTTGATAAGATCAAGCTCGTTGAGATGAACATTTTCGTTTCTACAACTTATTATAAAATATTAATAGTTTCTGAGATATTCTCAAAAACATTTGGACCCTTCTGAACCCCTAATTTAAAGGGCCAGCTCGTTTTGCTTGATATCGTAAGAAAGGCCTTGTCATTTTAAACATTTTTTGCTCAACAAGTATTTAGAAATTCTTTACCGTTCTCGAGTTATCTCTACAAGAAATATTTAGGGGTCAAACTGTAGCTCCCTAACGGGGCCACATAGGAAAAAAACGAAATGTACATATTGTTTAGATTATCATTCTGAACAACTTTTGTTCAATAATGCTTTTCAAAATATTTGTCGTTTTCAAGATATGAGGCGTCAATTATTTATGATTTTGGCCCTTAAAATCCCTTATTACGTAACATATGACCTACTTTTTGATTTGATAAGAAAAAGCTCGTTTAGATGAACATTTGCGCTTCAATGACTTATTACAAAATATTAATAGTTTCTGAGATATTCTCATCAACCTTTGGACCCTTCTGGGCCCCTAATTTAAAGGGTCAGCCCCTTTTGCTTGATATCGTAAGAAGGTCATGACATTTCAAACATTTTTTGTTCAACAAGTATTGAGAAATTCTTTACCGTTCTCGAGTTATTTGTAGAAGTAATTTTTAGGGGCCAAACTGTAGCTCCCTATCGGGGCCACATAGGGTAAAAACGAAATATGCATATTGTTCAGATCATCATTCTGAACAACTTTTGTTCTTTATGCATATTGTTCAGATCATCATTCTGAACAACTTTTGTTCTTTATTGCTTTTCAAAATATTTGTCGTTTTCGAGATACAAGGGGTAAAAAAATTATGGTTTTGGCCCTTAAAATCCCTTATTACGTAACATATGACCTAAATTTTTATATGAATAGATTTGGATTGTTGAGATGAACATTTTTTGTTCTTTGACTTAGACCAAAATATTAACGATTTTTGAGATATTTGATCTAGACTTTGAGCCCTTCTAGATCCCTAATTGAAGGGGCTAGTCCATAAATCTTGATATTTTCGAAAAGATCTCGTAAATGTGCACAACTTTTGTTCTACATGTCTTAACAAAATATTTGCAAGAAAAAAGATATTGGAGATCAAAGGTCAAAAATCGCCGAAATCGGCTAAAATTTTTGGCATCCATTTTTTCAGGTCCAGGCGAGCGTTTAGGCAAATCGCCTCCGGTAAAATTGAATCCCCCACAAATCTTCTAAAATGTTTACTCTATCTTGTGTAGAAATTTCAAGACTCTAGCTTCAAAACTAACGGAGGAGATGCGTGGACAACAAGGCCCTTCAAAAAGTCACTAAAAGAGAGATAACTCCTGACCTGAAGTGACGTCAAGCACGAAATTTTGCAAGCAAAGTTTCGTCACCAAAAGACATCTTTCCTGAAAATTTCGTGAAAATCAATCGAGAAATGGCTGAGAAAAACGCGTGTACTACCAAGGAAAATAATAATAATAATAATAATAATAATGAAGAAGAAGAACGCGAACAATAATAGTAAGGTCTTCCGCAGGAGACGGAAGACCTTAATAAGAAACAGAGTAAAACCAATATGTTCCCAAACTTCGTTTGGGGAACATAATAATAATAAGAAACAGAGTAAAACCAATATGTTCCCAAACTTTGTTTGGGGAACATAATAATAATAAGAAGAAACAGAGTAAAACCAATATGTTCCCAAACTTCGTTTGGGGAACATAATAATAATAATAACTAGTTCTAATTGTAACAGGGACCGTTACAGATGTTCCCCAAACCTCCCCCAATTAAAAAGTGATGTCCTTGTGAATCTATAGGAAAAAATCATTTTATTTTAGCCTTTAATTACATGTAGTACGTTCAATATGGTCATTTCAGTACCAAGAAATGAAAGAAAGCGTTGCACGTGCATACACGCGCACGCGTGTATGATTCCGAATTTTTGTTGATGTCGTTCAACGGGCATTTGTATCATATACCCACAGTATGAATTTCATAACGTTTCCACCAAAAATATAAGGAAGTTATAGCGATTTTAAAATCGTCCAATCAGAATTCAGCACACGTGCATGCACGTGCTGAACAGTAATTCTAACAACAGCAATTTGTAAGGAGTACCAAGATACATCTAAACCCCAAATATGAATAGAATTTTATGAAAAACAAAAACGTTATTGTCCTTTAAAAATTGAACATTTGAAAAACGTTGCACGCGCATGCGCGTGTGCGTTGGTATTTTTTTTTGTTACACCAATATGTCGATACACATATTGTCTACGTATGCTGTGAATATCATCTCATTCGCTTCATAAATAAGATAGTTACAAACGTTTTAGTATTATCCAATCAAAATGAAGCGCACGTGCATGCGCGTGCAAATTGGTAATTTTGACCATGCAAATCAGTTAAAGGTTTCAATATCTACCTATGATATGAATTTCAAGCCATTTCAATGAAGAACAACAAAGTTAGACTGATTACAAAGTTAGTGTACAAATTTTGTAATGCACGTGCACGAGCATGCGTGCGCGTGCTGACAAAATAACTATTATTTTTCATATGTACAAATGATATACTATCATCCTATTTAGGTTTTATATCGCTTCCTTTAATACTCTGATTTTCCATTTTTTGCACCAAAATTGCAATGCACGTGCGTGCGCGTACATGCACGTGCAGACAAAATGACTATCACTAAGCAGATCTACAAACGCTATACTATCATCCTGGAAAGTTTCATATCGATCCCTTTTGTAGTTTCTGAGAACACTACCGGACAAAAAAGTACCGGAGAAAAAGAATAATAATAATAACTAGACACGATCTCGTTGCGAGCAACGAGTAGGTCTTCCGTCCGATTTGTTGATGCACTCGGAGTTAAAAAAAAAAAAAAAAAAAAGAGAAATGAGTCCCAATTTAGTTTCCGACTTTAAGACACTTTAGATATAATCAATTTTTCATATCATAAGCTTCTGAAGCAAAGTTGCGGTGAAATTCGTTTGAAATTCGACTCTCCAGGCGAGCCATAAGGCCCGCGGGCCTATTTCTTGATGTCATTTGTTAGCCCTCTATAGACTCAACAACTTTAGTTCTATATGTCTTTACAAAATATTTACCTGTAAAAAGTTATTGAGATCGACCGATATCGACAAAAAATCGACTCTACAGTCGAGTCATTAGGACCATAGGCCGATTTCTTGATATCAATCGATAGATCTCGATAAACTGAACAACTTTTGTTCAATATGTCCTTACAAAATATTTACCAGTTACAAGTTTTTGAAATCGACTGATATCGACAAAAATCGACTCTACAGGCGAGCCATGAGGCCCACAGACCCATTTTTTGATATTGATCGATAGGTTATGACACATTGAACAACTTTTGTTCAATAATGCTTTTCAAAAAATATGTCGTTTTAAAGATATGAGGCGTCAAATATTTACGATTTTGGCCCTTAAAATCTCTAATTACGTAACATATGACCTACTTTTTGATTGGATAAGATCAAGCTCGTTGAGATGAACATTTCCGCTTCTACAACTTATTATAAAATATTAATAGTTTCTGAGATATTCTCAAAAACATTTGGACCCTTCTGAACCCCTAATTTAAAGGGCCAGCCCGTTTTGCTTGATATCGTAAGAAAGGCCTTGTCATTTGAAACATTTTTTGCTCAACAAGTATTTAGAAATTCTTTACCGTTCTCGAGTTATCTCTACAAGAAATATTTAGGGGCCAAACTGTAGCTCCCTAACGGGGCCACATAGGGAAAAAACGAAATGTACATATTGTTTAGATTATCATTCTGAACAACGTTTGTTCAATAATGCTTTTCAAAATATTTGTCGTTTTCAAGATATGAGGCGTCAATTATTTATGATTTTGGCCCTTGAAATCCCTTATTACGTAAGATATAACCTACTTTTTGATTTGATAAGAACAAGCTCGTTTAGATGAACATTTCCGCTTCAATGACTTATTACAAAATATTAATAGTTTCTGAGATATTCTCATAAACCTTTGGACCCTTCTGGGCCCCTAATTTAAAGGGTCAGCCCCTTTTGCTTGATATCGTAAGAAAGGTCATGACATTTCAAACATTTTTTGTTCAACAAGTATTTAGAAATTCTTTACCGTTCTCGAGTTATTTCTAGAAGTAATTTTTAGGGGCCAAACTGTAGCTCCCTAACGGGGCCACATAGGGTAAAAACGAAATATGCATATTGTTCAGATCATCATTCTGAACAACTTTTGTTCTTTATTGCTTTTCAAAATATTTGTCGTTTTCGAGATACAAGGGGTAAAAAATTTATGGTTTTGGCCCTTAAAATCCCTTATTACGTAACATATGACCTAAATTTTTATATGAATAGATTTGGATTGTTGAGATGAACATTTTTTGTTCTTTGACTTATACCAAAATATTAACGATTTTTGAGATATTTGATCTAGACTTTGAGCCCTTCTAGATCCCTAATTTAAGAGGCTAGCCTCTAAATCTTGATATTTTCGAAAAGATCTCGTAAATGTGCACAACTTTTGTTCTACATGTCTTAACAAAATATTTGCAAGAAAAAAGATATTGGAGATCAAAGGTCAAAAATCGCCGAAATCGGCGAAACATTTTGGCATCCATTTTTTCAGGTCCAGGCGAGCGTTCAGGCAAATCGCCTC
>NC_079167.1:46276158-46338658 GCF_947568905.1 Ostrea edulis
CAGATGTTCCCCAAACCTCCCCCAATTAAAAAGTGATGTCCTTGTGAATCTATAGGAAAAAATCATTTTATTTTAGCCTTTAATTACATGTAGTACGTTCAATATGGTCATTTCTGTACCAAGAAATGAAAGAAAGCGTTGCACGTGCATACACGCGCACGCGTGTATGATTCCGAATTTTTGTTGATGTCGTTCAACAGGCATTTTTATCATATACCCACAGTATGAATTTCATAACGTTTCCACCAAATATAAGGAAGTTATAGCGATTTTAAAATCGTTAGATCAGAAATCAGCACACGTGCATGCACGTGCTGAGCAGTAATTCTAACCACAGCAATTTGTAAGGAGTACCAAGATACATCTAAACCCCTAATATGAATAGAATTTGATGAAAAACAAAAACGTTATCGTCCTTTAAAAATTGAACATTTAAAAAACGTTGCACGCGCATGCGCGTTGGCATTTTTTGTTACACCAACATATAGATACACATATTGTCTACATATGCTGTGAATATCATCTCATTCGCTTCATAAATAAGATAGTTACAAACGTTTTAGCATTATCCAATCAAAATGAAGCGCACGTGCATGCGCGTGCAAATTGGTAATTTTGACCATGTAGATCAGTTAAGGGTCTCAATATCTACCTATGATATGAATTTCAAGCCATTTCAATGAACAACAAAAAAATTAGACTGATTCCAAAGTTAGCGTACACATTTTGTAATGCGCGTGCACGCGCATGCGTGCGCGTGCTGGCAAAATAACTATTATTTTTCATATGTACAAATGATATACTATCATCCTATTTAGGTTTTATATCCCTTCCTTCAATATTCTGATTTTCCACTTTTTGTACCAAAATTGCAATGCACGTGCGCGCGCGTGCATGCACGTGTAAACAAAATGACTATCACTATGCACATCTACAAACGCTATACTATCATCCTGGAAAGTTTCATATCGATCCCTTTTGTAGTTTCTGAGAACACTACCGGACAAAAAAGTACCGGAGAAAAAGAATAATAACTAGACACTCATTACTAGCAATGAGTAGGTCTTCCGTTAGACCACTTCCGGTAAAGAGCTTTCTATTCCTACGAAAACCATTTAAATGTATCAGAAAATGTGCCTTAACAATGAATGAGAAATGTATTATCGAATTTTTTACTCCTTTCTCGTAACTTCCGGTGACGACCGGAAGTACTATTCAGATGCGTTTTCCTATAAATGACAGTGTCTCTTTACTGTCGATATTCCCTGAAAATTTCACGTCTCTATCTGAAAGAGTTCTCAACAAAAAGAAGTAGACTAAAGAAAGAAAAAGTAGTAGGTTACTACCGACCGGAAGTCAATTTTGAAAAACAAAATTATCAAAACTTTAGAAGTTGATACTTTTATTAAGACATGTGAAAATCATATGAAAGACTTCAAATATAAGAGAGATTTATGGGGACAAAGAGACAAAAAGTAAAAAGATATTTTATCAAGAAACCGGAAGTAGTCGTTTTGACTACCGACAGACTCAATATTCTTTTGACAATTTGAAAGAGAGTTAATAAACTAGAATAAGTTTCAATTTAAAGGAAAACGTTTGAAATTTGCGATTCTTTCCATCACTTCCGGTGACGACAGGAAGTGACGGTCGACATGTTCAACCCCCTGCTGCACGCTTACAAACGGAGATTGATCATCCCTGAATATTTGATGAACCTATATTTTACCTTTTCCAAGAAAAATGCTGGGCAAAATTCCTTTTGAGAAACAGAAAATCGGTCATATTTTCCGACCGGAAGTGAATGTTGTAAAAACAAAAATAATCATTGCAAGGTCATTTCATAAGACATTATTTCTGAAAATTGCAAGAAAATATATCCAGCCATCTCTGAGAAATCACTCGAAGAAATCGGAAAATCGACATTTTTTCGAATACTTCCGGTATAGACCGGAAGTGACGGACAAAAAAATTGAATGTATGTGTACAATGGAGTAGTGTTAGTTGATCAACTCTACAAGTTTCAAGCGTCTATCTATATTCATTATTGAGAAACTGAAAAAACAAGGTTTGAATATGTTCACCCCATGTCTCACGACCGGAAGTGAATTTTACAAAAATATTTAAATATCCTCTAGACATTTAGAGTGTCTATAACATATGTAAAATTCAAATCATTAACTTGTTTTATGACTGAGATTGATGGCACTGAAAAATGAGAGCATGAATAGTTTTTCTTTGATATAACCGGAAGTTGGAGATTCAACTTCCGGTGGGGTCAACATTTTTTGAGAATTAGAACGAGACCTAGTAAACTGATATAGGTTTTAATTTGAAAGAAAAAAGTTTGAAATTTATGATTCATTTAATCACTTCCGGTGACGACCGGAAGTGACGCCCGACATTCTTAACCCCCTACTGCACACCTACAAAGTGAGATCTATTAACTCTGAAATCAACTCTACAAGTTTCAAGCGTCTATCTATATTCATTATTGAGAAACTGAAAAAACAAGGTTTGAATATGTCCACCCCATATCTCACGACCGGAAGTGAATTTTACAAAAAATATTTTAATTTACTCTAGACATTTATAGTGTCTATAACATATGTAAAATTCAAATCATTAACTTGTTTTATGACCGAGATTTATGGCACTGAAAAATGAGAGAATGAATAGTCTTTCTTTGATATAACCGGAAGTTGGAGATTCAACTTCCGGTGGGGTCAATAATTTTTGAGAATTAGAACAAGACCTAATACACCGATATAGGTTTCACTTTCAAAGAAAAAAGTTTGAAATTTATGATTTATTAATCACTTCCGGTGACGACCGGAAGTGACGGACGACATTCTTAACCCCCACTGCACGCCTTCAAAGTGAGATCTATTCACTCTGAAAATTTGGTGACTCTATCTTTTACCGTTTCTGAGAAAAACGCTTGAGAACGAAAACAGCTCATAAGCCGTTTTTGCCGACCGGAAGTGAATTTTACAAAAATATTTGACGGTGCTCTAGACATTTATAGTGACTATAATATATGTAAAACTCAACTCATTAACTAGTTCCATGACCGAGATTTATGGCACTGAAAAATGAGAGAATGAATAGTCTTTCTTTGATATAACCGGAAGTTGGAGATTCAACTTCCGGTGGGGTCAACATTTTTTGAAAACTAGAAGGAGATATAGTAAACCAAAGTAGGTTTCAATTTGAAAGAAAAAAGTTTGAAATTGATGATTTATTTAATCACTTCCGGTGACGACCGGAAGTGACGGCGACAAAAACTATTACGTGCATGCACCATAGAGAAAATAGATCTATCATCCCTGAAAGTTTCATTCGATTATCTTTAGTGGTTTTCAAGTTTACCCCCGGACAAAGTTTCCGTCAAAAACCGGAAAATCGGACGTATCTGACGAACGGAAGTGAATTTTGAAAAACTGAAAAAAATGCCTCGAGGTACCATCGTTGTCTATAACCTGTGAAAGTTTCAGGAAAATCCATCCAACGGTCTCGGAGACGAAAGGGAAAAAAAATTAATAATAATAATAATAATAAACAGTAGAATCACTAGAAGGTCTTCCGTTGGAAACGGAAGACCTTAATAATAATAACTAGACACGATCTCGTTGCGAGCAACGAGTAGGTCTTCCGTCCGATTTGTTGATGCACTCGGAGTTAAAAAAAAAAAAAAAAAAAAAAAGACAAATGAGTCCCAATTTAGTTTCCGACTTTAAGACACTTTAGATATAATCAATTTTTCATATCATAAGCTTCTGAAGCAAAGTTGCGGTGAAATTCGTTTGAAATTCGACTCTCCAGGCGAGCCATAAGGCCCACGGGCCTATTTCTTGATGTCATTTGTTAGCCCTCTATAGACTCAACAACTTTAGTTCTATATGTCTTTACAAAATATTTACCTGTAAAAAGTTATTGAGATCGACCGATATCGACAAAAAATCGACTCTACAGGCGAGCCATTAGGACCATAGGCCTATTTCTTGATATCAATCGATAGATCTCGATAAACTCAACAACTTTTGTTCAAGATGTCCTTACAAAATATTTACCAGTTACAAGTTTTTGAAATCGACTGATATCGACAAAGATCGACTCTACAGGCGAGCCATGAGGCCCACAGACCCATTTTTTGATATTGATCGATAGGTTATGACACATTGAACAACTTTTGTTCAATAATGCTTTTCAAAATATTTGTCGTTTTCAAGATATAAGGCGTCAAATACTTACGATTTTGGCCCTTAAAATCCCTTATTACGTAACATATGACCTACTTTTTGATTTGATAAGAACAAGCTCGTTTAGATGAACATTTCCGCTTCAATTACTTATTACAAAATATTAATAGTTTCTGAGATATTCTCATCAACCTTTGGACCCTTCTGGGCCCCTAATTTAAAGGGTCAGCCCCTTTTGCTTGATATCGTAAGAAAGGTCATGACATTTCAAACATTTTTTGTTCAACAAGTATTTAGAAATTCTTTACCGTTCTCGAGTTATTTCTAGAAGTAATTTTTAGGGGCCAAACTGTAGCTCCCTAACGGGGCCACATAGGGTAAAAACGAAATATGCATATTGTTCAGATCATCATTCTGAACAACTTTTGTTCTTTATTGCTTTTCAAAATATTTGTCGTTTTCGAGATACAAGGGGTAAAAAATTTATGGTCTTGGCCCTCAAAATCCCTTATTACGTAACATATGACCTAAATTTTTATATGAATAGATTTGGATTGTTGAGATGAACATTTTTTGTTCTTTGACTTATACCAAAATATTAACGATTTTTGAGATATTTGATCTAGACTTTGAGCCCTTCTACATCCCTAATTGAAGGGGCTAGCGCCTAAATCTTGATATTTTCGAAAAGATCTCGTAAATGTGCACAACTTTTGTTCTACATGTCTTAACAAAATATTTGCAAGAAAAAAGATATTGGAGATCAAAGGTCAAAAATCGCCGAAATCGGCGAAAAATTTTGGCATCCATTTTTTCAGGTCCAGGCGAGCGTTTAAGCAAATCGCCTCCGGTAAAATCGAATCCCCCACAAATCTTCTAAAATGTTTACTCTATCTTGTGTAGAAATTTCAAGACTCTAGCTTCAAAACTGACGGAGGAGATGTGTGGACAACAAGGCCCTTCAAAAAGTCACTAAAAGAGAGATAACTCCTGACCGGAAGTGACGTCAAGCACGACATTTTGCAAGCAAAGTCTCGTCACCAAAAGACATCTTTCCTGAAAATTTCATGAAAATCGATCGAGCAATGGCTGAGAAAAACGCGTGCACTACCAAGGAAAATAATAATAATAATGAAGAAGAACGCGAACAATAATAGTAAGGTCTTCCGCAGGAGACGGAAGACCTTAACTAGACACGATCTCGTTGCGAGCAACGAGTAGGTCTTCCGTCCGATTTGTTGATGCACTCGGAGTTAAAAAAAAAGAAAAAAAAAGACAAATGAGTCCCAATTTAGTTTCCGACTTTAAGACACTTTAGATATAATCAATTTTTCATATCATAAGCTTCTGAAGCAAAGTTGCGGTGAAATTCGTTTGAAATTCGACTCTCCAGGCGAGCCATAAGGCCCGCGGGCCTATTTCTTGATGTCATTTGTTAGCCCTCTATAGACTCAACAACTTTAGTTCTATATGTCTTTACAAAATATTTACCTGTAAAAAGTTATTGAGATCGACCGATATCGACAAAAAATCGACTCTACAGGCGAGCCATTAGGACCATAGGCCTATTTCTTGATATCAATCGATAGATCTCGATAAACTGAACAACTTTTGTTCAATATGTCCTTACAAAATATTTACCAGTTACAAGTTTTTGAAATCGACTGATATCGACAAAAATCGACTCTACAGGCGAGCCATGAGGCCCACAGACCCATTTTTTGATATTGATCGATAGGTTATGACACATTGAACAACTTTTGTTCAATAATGCTTTTCAAAAAATATGTCGTTTTAAAGATATGAGGAGTCAAATATTTACGATTTTGGCCCTTAAAATCTCTAATTACGTAACATATGACCTACGTTTTGATTTGATAAGATCAAGCTCGTTGAGATGAACATTTCCGCTTCTACAACTTATTATAAAATATTAATAGTTTCTGAGATATTCTCAAAAACATTTGGACCCTTCTGAACCCCTAATTTAAAGGGCCAGCCCGTTTTGCTTGATATCGTAAGAAAGGCCTTGTCATTTTAAACATTTTTTGCTCAACAAGTATTTAGAAATTCTTTACCGTTCTCGAGTTATATCTACAAGAAATATTTAGGGGCCAAACTGTAGCTCCCTAACGGGGCCACATAGGGAAAAAACGAAATGTACATATTGTTTAGATTATCATTCTGAACAACTTTTGTTCAATAATGCTTTTCAAAATATTTGTCGTTTTCAAGATATGAGGCGTCAATTATTTATGATTTTGGCCCTTAAAATCCCTTATTACGTAACATATGACCTACTTTTTGATTTGATAAGAACAAGCTCGTTTAGATGAACATTTCCGCTTCAATGACTTATTACAAAATATTAATAGTTTCTGAGATATTCTCATAAACCTTTGGATCCTTCTGGGCCCCTAATTTAAAGGGTCAGCCCCTTTTGCTTGATATCGTAAGAAAGGTCATGACATTTCAAACATTTTTTGTTCAACAAGTATTTAGAAATTCTTTACCGTTCTCGAGTTATTTCTAGAAGTAATTTTTAGGGGCCAAACTGTAGCTCCCTAACGGGGCCACATAGGGTAAAAACGAAATATGCATATTGTTCAGATCATCATTCTGAACAACTTTTGTTCTTTATTGCTTTTCAAAATATTTGTCGTTTTCGAGATACAAGGGGTAAAAAAATTATGGTTTTGGCCCTTAAAATCCCTTATTACGTAACATATGACCTAAATTTTTATATGAATAGATTTGGATTGTTGAGATGAACATTTTTTGTTCTTTGACTTATACCAAAATATTAACGATTTTTGAGATATTTGATCTAGACTTTGAGCCCTTCTAGATCCCTAATTGAAGGGGCTAGCGCCTAAATCTTGATATTTTCGAAAAGATCTCGTAAATGTGCACAACTTTTGTTCTACATGTCTTAACAAAATATTTGGAAGAAAAAAGATATTGGAGATCAAAGGTCAAAAATCGCCGAAATCGGCGAAAAATTTTGGCATCCATTTTTTCAGGTCCAGGCGAGCGTTTAGGCAAATCGCCTCCGGTAAAATCGAATCCCCCACAAATCTTCTAAAATGTTTACTCTATCTTGTGTAGAAATTTCAAGACTCTAGCTTCAAAACTGACGGAGGAGATGTGTGGACAACAAGGCCCTTCAAAAAGTCACTAAAAGAGAGATAACTCCTGACCGGAAGTGACGTCAAGCACGAAATTTTGCAAGCAAAGTCTCGTCACCAAAAGACATCTTTCCTGAAAATTTCGTGAAAATCGATCGAGAAATGGCTGAGAAAAACGTGTGTACTACCAAGGAAAATAATAATAATAATAAAAATAATAATAATGATGAAGAAGAAGAACGCGAACAATAATAGTAAGGTCTTCCGCAGGAGACGGAAGACCTTAATGAAGAAGAAGAACGCGAACAATAATAGTAAGGTCTTCCGCAGGAGACGGAAGACCTTAATAATAATAATAATAATAAGAAACAGAGTAAACACAATATGTTCCCAAACTTTGTTTGGGGAACATAATAATAAGAAACAGAGTAAAAACAATATGTTCCCAAACTTTGTTTGGGGAACATAAATATAGAATACAAAAGGAAAATTATACATTACAAAAGGAAAATTATACAATACAAATGAAAATGATCAAATATTGCAACGTTTGACATGCCACAAGGAATAAGACAATCTACGACATTAAGCTCGTTTAAAAATTGTTTACGCCTTTAAAAATCGCACCTTTCATCCTTTTTTTTTTCTTTCGGAGAACGCTATTGGAACGTAATTCATTCGAGACTAAGACACAACTGTGTATTGAATATAGATTTATTTAGATGCAACATCATTAACAGTCCTTTGTGTACTTGTGGTACAGATGCTTACCATTTCTTTTTCTCATGCGCGAAATACACCGCTCCAAAAAATGACCTATTTTCCCATGTTCAGTTATTTATAGAGAGATCTGGTCGATTTTGAGCTGATGGAATTTTCATAGCGATTACTTTGTACGTACTTGCATGCATATATTAATCAAATTATATATTCGTACATGTATATTTACAGATATTACATGTATATAATTGCTTTATGATACCTTTGTGTTTCATTTCTTGAACATTATCTTATGTCATCAATTATCATATAGGAGAGGGTGTTCTAAGTTTTAAGAACTTGTACTCAATCCTTTTGTTATAACATCTAGACAATAAGATATTTGAAAAAAATAATGTATCATTTTAAAATATCTATCGGGATATAGATACGGGTTGGTCACGTGATCAAATTCCATAAATCCCTTCGGGCTTTATTGAAAATTTGATCATGTATCAACCCGTAATTATATCCCGATATATATCTTAAAATGATACCTTATTACTTATTACTTATATTTATATTTTTGATCGATAACTATTGCTGAATTGTGTTAACAACACGTTTCCATACATTTCACATTACATAACGCTTCGTTCAAAATGACGAAAACACAAAACAAAGTTGCATCAAGTGAAGAACTGTTTTAATTATTAAGATGCTGAAAAGCAAGTATACCAACAAAGACATATGCATCAACTAAGGAGTATATAATTGAAAACTCTTCCATATGTCTAAATTGGTAATTTTGGAAAAAACTAATAAAAACGTACTGCGAAAGGTGGTGCACAACGTTACAGTTTTGGTGCGCCTTTGAAAGTTGAAGACGCAGTTGTTGAAGACGACTTTGAAAGATATGCTGTGGACATTACGGAGTTAACAGAAGACTGTGGTGGAGAAACATGAAAAATAGGGCAACAGTTGTCAGGTGTAGGCAAATCATCTATAGACAAGACAGAGGACACAGATGAATCTCCTGAAAGAACCGATATCGCAGAGGATGTGCACGAAGGTAGGGGACGGTTTTGATTTGGATTTATAATTGTTGACAAACATGAGCTCCTGTTGACTCGATAAATTCTTTTATAGGTTTTCAACGACGCCTCGCTTCGATGACCTGACATACACATGATTTGGCGTGCTTGGAAACCGACATCACTTATATGGTTGCTGTGACACGTAGGCAGTGCGATACATGTATGTAAGTCTTAATGCACTTTGACGACTTACAAAATCCTGTGAATGACCTTTTTGTTAAAGCCAAATGTCATCGTCTAGCAGTAGGTACAATGAACAGGATGCAGCAGTACACTGCTTGGAATACAAATAAAATCATAAATACATCTTGTGATGTTGATTTCATCTATTGATATATTTCTGTAGTAAGATGGCTAGATGTGTATTGCCTTGGTAAAAGTAGTATCTGTAACCTACTTTTAACAAATGTTCATACGCACACCCGTATAGGTACATGTATTTATACTACGGAAGTCCATTTAGGATTTATCAAAAATATTTTTAAATTTGAAATAACGAATTCGTTATTAGAGATTTAATTTGTAATTTCAAACTTTTAAATCCGTTATAACGGATTAAAATTTGTTATAACAAATTTGTTGACTTTGTTATATCAAATTTCAAAATTTGTTTTAACGAATTAAATTTGAAAACAGGAATTCTAGAAATGGTAGAAACTTTTTTGAAAAATGAAAGAAAAACTAAACTAAACTACATGAATTAGTCACAAGATCAGTCATAACGATTTGTAACGATTTTGATTAAACGAATTTCAGAATTTGCTATTTCAAATCAAATTTGTTATTACAAAGTTTATAAATTCATTATAAAGAATTTCAAAGTTTAAAATAACGAATTGAATTCGAAATAACGAATTCTGAAATTCGAAATTTCAAATTAAAAATATACTTTTGATAGGTCCATAATGGGCTTCTGTAAATAGGAACATCTTAATGCGTGTACATGTATTTGTTTTCTTAATGAAAAGCAATTTGCCATGTGCTTTCGACTTCAGTAATGTTACATGTAAATCATTGTAACACAATGCTTCTTCTTTTCTTTCTTTTTTTTATGGAAAAAAGTAAATTGATGTCCCCAACTGTGCATTTTGACTTCAGAAATGTGAATTATTTTGAATGTGATACTATATGAAATTACTAGGTAGTGTCTTTGGAAAATTATTCGCATTATGTGACGATGCAACCAACGTTGTTAACTAGCCAATCTTTATTAACTTAACATATCTACATAAAATTTGTGTAAAACTTGATCGATCGATGGATGGATTTTTATATTTAAAAAAATACAATCAAGAAAACTAGCAAGACCTCTTTCCTTGTATAAATAATCTCACTAAATTGTTAAATAGGGAATGTGATGGGGAATAACCCGTACTGTAACAGCATTGACGGAGTTCAGCTTCTCCAGAAAGAACATTAAAATTCAAGACAAATTCGGTATTTAAAAAATAGATTTGAAACCTGCATAGTAAAATGTTTGAATGCAAGTTCAATTATTTTCGTTCTTTGAATTTTTTGTTAAGCTACGAGTTGGTAGGAACAAAAGTATGTCGAGAGGTATTTGCCAAAACGTCGTAAGTGCAGTTTTGATCAAAATTGAGATTTTCAGAAAAATAGATAGCTAAAATGATGTTCTACATTTCAATTTAACAATGATACTTGGATCTTGTAAAACCAGAAAGTTATTCATCCATGACCTTATGTGTTAAGGATGTTCTCTCCTGGTTTGAATTTTTTCAGAAGTATGAAACTTTTTTGATAAACCATTTAAAAAATAAAATAAAGAGTATGTTAGTGCGGACTTTAAAGAATTACAGCCCCTCAAAGTTGCCCCTTTGCTGAAACTAAATTTTTAATGAAAATCACCAATTTTCACAAGAAACACACTATAAAACAAATATTAAGGACAGTATAATCTTGACTTTCTTTTATTTTATGAAAATTAAGCATAATTGATTATTTCAATAACTTTTGCATAAAATATATCACCAATTCTAGAAAAAATAAAAGATTAATTAAGATAATTGGATAAAATATCACACAAAATTTGAAGACCCATTTCATAAAAAAATTCAGCCTAGGGAGAATATCTGTATCAAACTTTTTCTGAAACTACTAATGTGGATTTGAATCATATTTGTGCTTAATTTAAATTTTAAAAAAATGTGTGGGGTAGTGTACATTGGAACAAAGATTTGAACCATTTTGTGTCCCCACCCCCTTCTTACACTGGCATACATTCTAAACAATAACAATATATGATTTGTTATAAAATTTGTATTCTTCAATTCATATTTACAAATTCTATATATTTATTTCATTACATGATAAATAGTCAGAAAACATGAATAATCTATGCATATATATACAATACTAATTCATATAAAATTAAAGAATCTGTAACACATATGCCCCCGGATCAGCATTTTCTAATTTCCATACACTGTGACCTTGATCTTTGACCTTCTGAACCCCAAATTGATAGGCATCTTCCCTTTTTTGTACGTATCCATATGTCCAAACTTGGTTTGAATAGAATACAAAGTACTTGAGTTATTATCCAGAAACCAGTTTTAACAGTCACCTTCCATGTGGCCATGAGGAAGAAATGTGCACTTCCTGGTATGGTTCCTCATATGATCACAGCATGACTCATCCCTCTCACTGTGGTTACCAAATGGATGTAGCTAAAAAGCAAACATTGGACCTCAATTTCTATCAATACTGTAAATTCTTAACAATAGAACAGAAAACACTCTTAGGTTTACCACCAGACTGCTCATACATCAACTTCAACTAACTTCAATTTTTGTCTAGCCAGGGATTATTTTTTAATGCCTTGCTCAACAAATTCTAAAAGAATTTCTTATGTATGCAAAAAGGTTATATGTGAATTTAATTGTGCATAAATGTTATGAAATATATGCTGAAATTCTAATCAGGATAATTTTTTTTAAATGTGCATTTTCAATACCCTATAAACAAATTATTAACATTATTAAAACTTTTTGACATTTACACTTTGAAGGAATAATTAAAATAAATTTTTGAGAAAATAATTTAATTCTCCAGAGCTGATCAGAAACAAATTATCGATCTAGTAACCCAATGGAAACAAATCTATACATGTACATGTATATACATGTATAGACAACAAAATTATCTTTTGTTGTAATTAATTTGTACACGAACGGCGCACCATAATTCTCTGAATGGGAGAAACCCCCTTTTCCCATTGAATTCTTTTTAATGAATTAATTTCGCTGTATACGTTGGCAATTTTTTAAAACAATGATATAGATTACACTTTTTAAGGATGGAGTCTTGTCAACTTCATCGTATTTAAGAAGTTTTCATTTTTTCACAGAATGTGCATTAAGATACACTTAATTCAAAAACATGAAGAAACCATGGGGTCATCAGCCTTAATTTTGCGTCAAAGTGAGCGGAAGTTCACGTTCTAAAAATAGCATTTCCCCGGATAAAATTGCAAAATTGAACCATACCTTACACAAGTGTTCATAAGTAGTATACAGCGTCCCGATGGGTGGTTCAACTGAGTGCAGTTTTGAGTGGGGGCCGATAGGGGGTTCAACGGAGTGCAGTTTTGAGTGCGGGCCGATGGCTGGTTCAGCGGAGTGCAGTTTTGAGCGGTATTGAGTGTAGGGGTCAAGCAGCGGGCCAGGTGGCCACCTGGCGCGGTCAAGCTGTGGAGGTGGGGGAGGTGGTGATGTGTAGCAGGCGAGGTGTGGGGGGATAGCGTGTGAGCGTTTTGTATTCCTGGTGTATTCCTTTATGTTAAATTTTCAAATAAAAAGAATTAAGAACAATGGTTGAAAGTTTACACATTTATTCAATGAACAATTTACACATAATTTACTGGTCCGTAGTATTGCATCATGTCTAGAAAAATAGATAGGCGAGAGGTTTCGTTTTCTTTTCACGGAAACGCGGCTATTTCTGAAAATCGCTATGACTTTGTTTTCTAAACAATGAGCTCAGCTATTCGGTAGTTCTATAAAACTGAATTCGGTTAACATGCAAAGAGTTTCATCATATGTTCACTATATTGTGTGGTTTGAGTCAGATCTTTCTGCAGGAGAGGTCATTACTGCCCGTGAAGGACTGCAAAAGTTAGGCCTATGCTCGGGCGCTTACGGCCTTTGAGCAGGGAGGGATCTTTATCGTGCCACACCTGCCGTGACACAAGACCTCGGTTTTTGCGATCTCATCCGAAAGACCGCCCCATATAGTCGCCTCTGACGACAAGCAAGGGGAAGTGAGGACTTATTCTAACCCGGATCCCATATAGTTTTACGCAATATATTTAAAAATAATTCATTTTACTCTAAAAGTACTTTGGACCTAAACTCTAGTATGGATATAGCAGAACAGTTTTATAGTATATAAAAACAACTATCTGTGCACTTCGCACCCTATGAGATCACAACGAAAAAGTACGTCACGACGTACATCTTACAATTCATGTCTATATGGTGTCGTTCTATTGATAGGCGTTATCAAGTGATAAGCCGTATACGTGAACAAATTTCTTGTCAAATAATATATTATTTCAATTTCGTATAAAATCACTCAACATTTTTTATATTTGCGCAAAGGTCATAATTCACATTGTGACCTTGAAATCGCCCCTCTATTTTCTCCCGATCCCGATCATCACTACGTTATGTAAGAAAATCTAATTTACATAATGATTGCGAGCAGAGTGTAAAGGAGTGACGATATACGGTGTATGGTGGTGTATAAAGTGTATATATATTTATATTCCTGTTACCAAAGGAAAAGTTAGGACACACTTCTGACACATAAAGAAACCCCCCTTTCCGCATTTGATTATGTCTGGCCTACTCTTGAAAATGAAAAACAGTATCCTGCATTAGCTGCATTTTAAATTTCCCTTTATCGGAGCACTTGGTCTCTATAGATCTGGGTTTTTACTATATCAACTATCTTTTTCTTTTTTATTAATATAAGAAGTCTCATAATTGTTCATGAAAAAAGTGAAGATAATGAACAATATTATATAATGATTACACAATTGAGAGTAGGGTAAACACGGATCCTTGTTAAAGTAAATATGAGTGGTGGCAAATGCTATGCATTATTTTTGTATGGGGACGCCTTAATTCAATGAGAAATAATTTCTCGGAATTAGTCAAAGATAAACCAATTTGTATATTTTACATTTTATTGAACATGCAATTTTTAAAACCATTATAAGAACACATGGACACAAGTCATACAGTTTGAACGCAATCGCACAAGTTCTCTCTTCTTTTTAGGGGTTCCAGGGTTTTGATGGCTCGTTCACCTCGTTGCAAAAGTCATTACTTCGATTTCTAGTGGCTGTCAGTCACTTATCCAGGGTCCTAACTGTCCGCATTTGTAACAGGGTACATGGGGAAATCTAGCGATCAATGCTCCATTTCACTACAGATGTACCAGAGGTTGTTATTTTTCGATGCTGCGAGTTTGGTTGAATCTAGTTCCTCCACCTTTTTTTTTTTCAAGGATAGCCATGTGCTTGGTGACCTTCTGTTCAATTCAATGATTCTGCTCCCAATACTGAGGTGATACAGATAATGAGAAACTTTTTATTCTTTGGGTCATGAGGGTATTCCCAGCTTTCTCCTCAGGCTAGTTCGGGGAATAAATAGATTTCTGACAAGGCAATGCATGGTCTGAACCATTTTCACTGGTGAGTATTTAATGTCAGCTATACAGACTTCTCATACGTTAGATAGTCAAATGTTCGACCGTTCTCGACACCGATTTTGACTATGGATAACTCCTTTTACCGGATCAGGGTATAGGGCTCAAGGCAGGTGTGACCGGTCACCAGGGGATGCTTACTCCTCCTAGGCACCTGATCGCACCTCTGGTGCGTCCAGGGGTCCGTGTTTGCCCAACTCTCTATTTTGTATTGCTTATGGGAGTTATGAGATAGATCATTGTTAGTTAAATTCGCCTTTCGTGTATTAGGCTGTAATAAGCCATTAGGATACTCTTGTGGAGACTGTCTCGTGTTAAACACGCTTTTTATACTTTTTGCAACCCCTCTTTTTTCTTTTCTTTCCTTTCCCTCCTTGGACGGCTCCGGCTATGGCACTACCAATCAAAGGGAGGAGAATGGTGAATAATCCGTGTCCTTTTTGACGTCTGACCCTGCGATGATATTTCATCGTCACACGACTTTTCTCTTCAATACACCTTTCGGAAATGAAGTTTCACTAGTGTTCTACCATTTAAAAAGGGCATAACGGTACCCAGAGAGGTCATGATGTGAATGTCGATGGTATCGAAATGTTTTTTACTCAGTTTCAAATATTCGGCCCTGATGGGTTCCCATTTGGCTTGTTGTCCGTTCACCAGGTGAAACGTGCAAGGGACCACCCTTAATAATTTCAATTCGTTGGACCCCACCACTTGAGGGTTCACGACATCGCAATACACGTACATGGATTTCAGATTTTCGTAGACATCCGTGGTATTGTTCCCCAAGTAAGTCACGTTGATCCATTTGGTTAGGGTTTCGTTCGGAAGGATGAATTTCTGACTATCCATACCGAGCTTGTAAGCTAAGGATGAGGGGAAACGAATGCACAAGGCGATTTTTTTTAGTGTTTTCCCTTTAAACTGATACATGATTCGCTCGTATTTTTCGAAATAAACTAATTTCATGAAACTCTCTTCTTTGGGGTTACCCATCGTTTTCCATATCTTTTTCATACTTCCTGCCAGTCCTTCGTTGATTTCGTCGATTAAAGCCGCGGAATGAACGTAAGCTCCGGGTCTGAAGTGAATTCGGACGATAGCCATCTTGCTATCGATGAGCTGAGTCCAGGGGGTATTGGGCCATTCTACCAGTACGGGACACTGCCTCAAAGGAAGCAGCTTGACTTTTTCCAGTCGAAATCGTCCCCATTTGAAAACATCCGGATTTTTGACGTGGGGAAGGAAATCTTCGGGGACGAGGATATCGAAATAAGCCTCTTCCACTGTAATGTTTTTCAAGGTATTGGGAAACATCATTTCGGTTAAACCGACTTCCCAATCCCCGTCCGTCAAATCCATGGATTGGGGTAATAAGATTTTAAACTGAGCTGCCGTATTGTTCGGAAAGGATTCCTTAGACCCATCACTGGGGAGCGTAAAATAAAACCCTTCACGTTGAGCCATGATGACTCAAATGATAAAAATGACCAACTCCCGTCTCTTCATACTGGTGCCCATCTTGTAAAGTATCTTGTGTGAGTTCGCTTCGTAATACCCATGTGATAAAAAATAACACATTTTTGTAGGTTTACAACTTTTATTTATTGCATATGTCATTTGATGTAGCTTTTTCCTTCAAGTAGATGCAGGTTAATATTTGAATGAATTCAGTTTTTAAAGACGGTGTTTCTCGTTATACAGAGATGTGATTCTGTCGCGTCGGTTAGTCTTCCTCCTCCTCCTCCTCCTCCTCCTCGTCTTCCTCCTCCTCCTCCTCCTCCTCCTCCTCCTCCTCCTCGTCTTCATCATTGTCATACTTATCTAGGTAAGATTCAAGTAAATATTTGTGTTTGCGAAGAGCCATCTTAATGGATTTCTTTAATCCATGATTGTCGGACACAAATTCATCGATGGCGTCCGTCACCTGTTCGTGCGTTGTGTCTTCTTGCAACTGATACTGATCGTAAAGGAACCGCTCATACAGTTTTCTAAACTGTTGGTAAGTTTCTCCTTTGGTCTTTTCGTCTGCTTTCTTACTAGCCTTCTTTTCTGACATATTTTGGTTCAAGTATTTCTCGTATCTCTTCTACCACTCCCCGGCAATATGTTTTCGCGCTTTATGTGCCATTTGGCGAAAGACGATATTCTCTTCCTCTGCATCACTGTCAGTATCAATCTGTGTTGGAGAGACATCACTCATGTCAATATCCTCTTCCTCATCGCTGTCCCCGTGTTTTAGTCTTTTGTGACGCATCATGGCATCTTTGCGGGAAAATAAAGCATGACACTCTGAGCACTCAATCATGTCAACTGCTCGAATGCATAAAAGTGAATGAATAATTCCTGGCTTTTAGGTTCTTTATATACTTCCACCACCACCACCACGACGCAATTACCGGTTGCATTGCTCAATGGTAGAGCGTTCGCTTCCTAACCAGAAGTTCATGAATTCGATTCCTCCTCATGCCATCGCCAACCTCAGACGTAAACATTGGTAGTGATTGGTCCTCCAGATGCACCGCATTTACGGGTCTTTCGGAAGACCGTATGGCGGTAGGCGTTTGCACGCTAAAGAGCCCTCACAACTAGGGGTAATAACCACCAAGCATAGGACTTCATCCACAAGTGGTGTATAATAAGGGTGAACATTTCTCGGAAGACGTGAAATAACCAGCCAACTACTACCATCCACACTTTCGTTAACATCACACATACACCCTACCTACACTTTCGTTAACACCACATACCACAACCATTATTTTCAATAACATCACATACCACCACTTATACACCACGTACCACCATTCACATTTCCATGAATATGATTTACACACAGCTAATGGGACATCAGATGCTAACACTTGTGTTTTAACACCGTTTTTTTCTACACCAATCACACCACTACCTATACAGGTCTGAGAATTGATAGTTTTACATATCAATATCAACGAAAGAGATAGATCTACCGTTATTACTTTGCATGTATCACTCACACATTTCCATTAACACCACCATACTACCACTCACATTTGCATTAACACCACCTATACACCACATACCACCACTCATACACCACTTACCACCACCTATACACCACATACCACCACCTGTACACCACTACTGGCACATCAGATGCCATCACTTACATCTTCTTTAACATTACTCACACCACTACCTATACAGGTCTGAGAATTGATAGTTTTACATATCAATATCAACGAAAGAGATAGATCTACCGTTATTACTTTGCATGTATCACTCACACATTTCCATTAACACCACCATACTACCACTCACATTTGCATTAACACCACCTATACACCACATACCACCACTCATACACCACTTACCACCACCTATACACCACATACCACCACCTGTACACCACTACTGGCACATCAGATGCCATCACTTACATCTTCTTTAACATTACTCACACCACTACCTATACAGGTCTGAGAATTGATAGTTTTACATATCAATATCAACGAAAGAGATAGATCTACCGTTATTACTTTGCATGTATTACCATCATACTACCATGCATATTTCCATTAACACCACCATACCACCACTCACATTTCCATTAACACCACATACCACCACCTATACACCACATACCACCACTCATACACCACTTACCACCACCTATACACCACTCAAACACCACATACCACCACCTATACAACCCATACCACCACCTGTACACCACTACTGACACACCAGATGCCATCACTTACATCTTTAACATTACTCACACCACTACCTATACAGGTCTGAGAATTGATAGTTTTACATATCAATATCAACGAAAGAGATAGATCTACCGTTATTACTTTGCATGTATTACCATCATACTACCATGCATATTTCCATTAACACCACCATACCACCACTCACATTTCCATTAACACCACATACCACCACCTATACACCACATACCACCACTCATACACCACTTACCACCACCTATACACCACTCAAACACCACATACCATCACCTATACACCACATACCACCACCTGTACACCACTACTGGCACATCAGATGCCATCACTTACATCTTCTTTAACATTACTCACACCACTACCTATACAGGTCTGAGAATTGATAGTTCTACATATCAATATCAACGAAAGAGATAGATCTACCGTTATTACTTTGCATGTATTACCATCATACTACCATGCATATTTCCATTAACACCACCATACCACCACTCACATTTCCATTAACACCACATACCACCACCTATACACCACATACCACCACTCATACACCACTTACCACCACCTATACACCACTCAAACACCACATACCACCACCTATACAACCCATACCACCACCTGTACACCACTACTGACACACCAGATGCCATCACTTACATCTTTAACATTACTCACACCACTACCTATACAGGTCTGAGAATTGATAGTTTTACATATCAATATCAACGAAAGAGATAGATCTACCGTTATTACTTTGCATGTATTACCATCATACTACCATGCATATTTCCATTAACACCACCATACCACCACTAACATTTCCCATTAACACCACATACCACCACCTATACACCACATACCACCACTCATACACCACTTACCACCACCTATACACCACATACCATCACCTATACAGCCCATACCACCACCTGTACACCACTACTGGCACACCAGATGCCATCACTTACATCTTCTTTAACATTACTCACACCACTACCTATATAGTTTTGCATTTCTTAGTATAACAATATTAATGAAAGAGATTGATCTACCGTTTTTAGTTTGCATGTGTCACCACCATACAATCACTCACATTTCCATTAACACCACATACCATCACCTATACACCACATACCATCACTCATACACCATGTATACACCACATACCACCATTCAAACACCCCATACCACCACCTATACACCCCATACCACCAACTCACGGCAACTGTACACCACTACTGGCACACCACATGCCATCACTTACATCGTCTTTAACATAACTCACACCACTACCCATTTAGGTCCTAAGTTATGTATTTCTTTGCATCAGAATATTAATGAAAGAGATTGATCTACCGATATTAGACTGCGTGTGTCACCACCATACTACCACCCACATTTTATTAACACCACATACCACCACTTGTACACCACAACACACTACCACTTATATGCTAAATAACACCTACTCCCCACTATCGGCACACCAGTTCCCTTGACTTTGGGTTTCTTTAACACTACTCACACTATTATCTATTTAGGTACTTAATTTTCCATTTCTTTCCATAATATTAATTAAAGAGATTGATTTAGTTTTATTAGTTTCCATGTTTCACCACCATAACACCGCTCACATTTTCGTTAACACCACACACTACCACCCAAATTTTCATTAACACCATACACCACCAATTATGTACCACATACCACCCCTCACATTCTCATGAACACCGCTACTGGCACCGCAGTTGCCACCACTCATATTTACTTTAACAAGGATCCGTGTTTACCCTACTCTCAATTGTGTAATCATTATATAATATTGTTCATTATCTTCACTTTTTTCATGAACAATTATGAGACTTCTTATATTAATAAAAAAGAAAAAGATAGTTGATATAGTAAAAACCCAGATCTATAGAGACCAAGTGCTCCGATAAAGGGAAATTTAAAATGCAGCTAATGCAGGATACTGTTTTTCATTTTCAAGAGTAGGCCAGACATAATCAAATGCGGAAAGGGGGGTTTCTTTATGTGTCAGAAGTGTGTCCTAACTTTTCCTTTGGTAACAGGAATATAAATATATATACACTTTATACACCACCATACACCGTATATCGTCACTCCTTTACACTCTGCTCGCAATCATTATGTAAATTAGATTTTCTTACATAACGTAGTGATGATCGGGATCGGGAGAAAATAGAGGGGCGATTTCAAGGTCACAATGTGAATTATGACCTTTGCGCAAATATAAAAAATGTTGAGTGATTTTATACGAAATTGAAATAATATATTATTTGACAAGAAATTTGTTCACGTATACGGCTTATCACTTGATAACGCCTATCAATAGAACGACACCATATAGACATGAATTGTAAGATGTACGTCGTGACGTACTTTTTCGTTGTGATCTCATAGGGTGCGAAGTGCACAGATAGTTGTTTTTATATACTATAAAACTGTTCTGCTATATCCATACTAGAGTTTAGGTCCAAAGTACTTTTAGAGTAAAATGAATTATTTTTAAATATATTGCGTAAAACTATATGGGATCCGGGTTAGAATAAGTCCTCACTTCCCCTTGCTTGTCGTCAGAGGCGACTATATGGGGCGGTCTTTCGGATGAGATCGCAAAAACCGAGGTCTCGTGTCACGGCAGGTGTGGCACGATAAAGATCCCTCCCTGCTCAAAGGCCGTAAGCGCCCGAGCATAGGCCTAACTTTTGCAGTCCTTCACGGGCAGTAATGACCTCTCCTGCAGAAAGATCTGACTCAAACCACACAATATAGTGAACATATGATGAAACTCTTTGCATGTTAACCGAATTCAGTTTTATAGAACTACCGAATAGCTGATCTCATTGTTTAGAAAACAAAGTCATAGCGATTTTCAGAAATAGCCGCGTTTCCGTGAAAAGAAAACGAAACCTCTCGCCTATCTATTTTTCTAGACATGATGCAATACTACGGACCAGTAAATTATGTGTAAATTGTTCATTGAATAAATGTGTAAACTTTCAATCATTGTTCTTAATTCTTTTTATTTGAAAATTTAACATAAAGGAGTACACCAGGAATACAAAACGCTCACACGCTATCCCCCCACACCTCGCCTGCTACACATCACCACCTCCCCCACCTCCACAGCTTGACCGCGCCAGGTGGCCACCTGGCCAGCTGCTTGACCCCTACACTCAATACCGCTCAAAACTGCACTCCGCTGAACCAGCCATCGGCCCGCACTCAAAACTGCACTCCGTTGAACCCCCTATCGGCCCCCACTCAAAACTGCACTCAGTTGAACCACCCATTGGGACGCTGTATACTACTTTCATAGACAAAATTCTTGATGTTGATTTTCAAATATTTTAGTATGAATATACAGTACGATATTGCAATTGTATATTTTAGGGAAAATTTTATTGATATATACCCCCAACTTGTTCCTATTCTAATTCGAATTTCCTCTGTCTAATTTTAAAATTTTACTTTTTTGAGCCAAAACAATAAAAGTTCTTATGAAATTTAAACAATAACCATATATTTACAAATTCCTATAATTTTACCTAAAGATAGGCAATTCCTTATAGTTTATTCCTCAAGAAAAAAAATTGCAGGTCATCACCCATTTAAGAAAGTAATTTTACTTAAAATGATGAGATTTATTTCAAATTCAAATTTTACATTCATTTAAAGCGACTATATTTACAATATCAAAATTTATTAGTGTTATAAGCAAATTATCAGTCATAATTATTTTTCTATGATGTTTTAAAAAATATGATTTTTATTAAAGCAACAATCACAAACTAACTGCCTTCGTGAACAAGAGTTTTCAGGCAATCTAATCCGAATTTTGTCTATCTTTTTTTCTTAAATGTAAAATACAGATCTTTTTAAACTTATTTTGAATTTTAATTTAGTTTGATGCATTTTAATGAATAAAAACACATTGTGCTGAAATTCAGTCATTTTCATTTGAAATGAAAATGGAAATTTAATAGACCAATTTCATTTAGTATCAAAATTCAAAGAACAATATCATAACCGCTGTGTACATCAATACCGATGTAGTTCGCACACAATTTTTTTGCAGTTCAATTCTTGCAACGATCACTCTCTCTCTCTCTCTCTCTCTCTCTCTCTCTCTCTCTCAAAAACAGAACATGTTAAATTGAGTATAGCATATAATAAACTTTCATACCGTTGACATCCATACATTGCTTTGGGTGATGTTTGATTAAATATTTCAGCAAACAAACAATATTTTTTAATGTACTGAAAAAATACTGTTAGATTCAGATAAGTCATAATTGAATTTCTTTTTTAGCCAAGTGTAAATGCTTTTTAGAGCAATCATATGTTGCCCATATCACCGTAAAAATAAACTTACACATTATAACATAGTATGTCCTTTCGTTCCCATATTAGACATACTTCCCTATAGTAATTAACTAGAAAATATGCAGCAAGCAAAAGAAGAGTGATAAAAATTAATGCCCATTTCCAAAGCAACCTTGAACTAAATAAACACGGCTTTAAAATATTTCTAAATCGCATATGAATATAACCAGGTTTTCAACATAGACAGAGCACCAGTCTAAAAAATAAATCAAAGTATTGAGAGGGTTGAGAATCTTACATCAACATCCAACAAATATTAACAAACAGTGATTGTTTACATGTACATCATACAGAGCCCAACTTACAGTATTCTAAATACTTTGATCGTAAATGTTTCCATTACTGCATCATTACATTTCTATGATGTTGTGACTTATAATATTTTGTATGTACATGTATAAACTTGTAGGGAGAGGGCAAATCAAGTTTTCAGAACTTGTGCCTAATTCCAATGTAAATGTCTAATGCAATAAATATGTTCAAACTAATTGTCCAATGACTATCATCAATCTATATTTCACATGTTGATACAAAGTATTTGTTTAAAGAAAAATGACTTTCTGAGATTTAGTCACCCGAACACCATTTCTGACTTTTTCAGACAACAAATTTTGTATTCCATCATGTGGATCTCTTCTATAAGCAAGTTGTAGACACCTAAAGTTAAGTCCACTTCCAGCAATTTTGCTTGCCATGCCTTTACTGACAACTTTTTCATTGATTAAATGATTCAGAGTTGGTATATTCTTTCTTACCTCTGAACTGTATCTGCAGCTTTCTAATGCATTTAAAAAAGTAAATGAAGCATTTGAAAATATACAATTTGACACATCTATGTCTAAATGTCCGATCAGTTTTTGAAGAGCAAGTACATCTTCTATAGCATCATGAGCATTGTACTTGGATGATACAAAATGTTTAAAAAGACTTTCCCGAGAATAACAATTCAATGTACCATCATAGATTTTAAAAAGTATCTTTGTGTCTACAAATCCTGCAATGCATGGAGAAAAATCTTTTTTTTTTTTTTTACAAGATTCAAGAGCATTTAAGAGAAGGTGGCAATCATACGATTTAATATTGTGACCAATCAGAATTACTTTAGTTTGAAATTTTGAAACAAAATTAAGCAAAGCATCAATTCCAGCTGAAATTTTTAAAGGATTCACTTCTACATTTTTGCTAAACATTTTTTCATTAACAATCTCGATTCCGGTAATTTCTGAAGCTTTTGCTGTGATGTGTATTCTCGGAAAGACATAGGTGGAAAACTTTTCTTCACCACACACAGCAGCTAACTGCGTAATATGAGAATCTCTTGCTGGAAAATGAATTAACACCAAAATATAATACTGTACATGTATTCATTTCAGAACTTCTTTTCCCAACTGATTAATCAATTTTGATGTTGAACAGGTAGTAAAAAGAAACAAACCTAATCCTGTTGCTTCAAGGTCAAAGAACACAAGTGGGGTGTTCGAAGAAAATGTTGCTGGCTGGAGTGCAGCTTTGATGATTGGTTCTGGTATCGCTGTTATATCAATCTCATCAAACGCAATCTCCGATTTGTAATTTTCCTCCTCTCTAGTCTCCATAACAGCTGTTGATTGCTTCCTAAAATTTTGATAGTCAATATTATCTTGAGAAGAAGACTTTTATATAACCCACCCTATTTTTGCATTTTTGTGATTGTCTCCCTTTTAAATGAGGCATGCCCATTCATTTGAACACACTTGATTCCCATCCACCCAAAGACAGAGAAGAATATGAAAATGTTAATAGTTTATGCTGATGACAACAGACAAATTTTGATAAGAAAAGCTCATTTGAGCCTTCGGCTCAGGTGATATAAAAACTAACCGGTTTGCTTTAAGTTGTAACCTCCTTTTCTTAGCTTGCTTTGTCAAGGCTAGAGCTTTTTTTCTTCGGGCTTGAGTATCCTTTGATAATGCCAATTTCCCTGTATAGGCCCCAGGGGACAGTCCTAGTTTCTTGTTCAACTATAAATAAATCAAGATAATAAACTGGTCAGATTTTCTACTTTTCCTGACATGTAGGTATCTTTTTAAAATATTTCAAAATACATGGCCAATTCTTAATACTTGCTTCTTACTTACTTGTATCAAATAACCTTGGCCCATGTTTTTTTTAGCCACACTGGCAGCAACCCTGTAACCAATGGAACGGCTGTAGAGATGAGTTTTGGGAGTTTTGGACGCCACAGTTTTGTTGAAGCTTTCATTAGGTTGTGTGCTTCCAAATCTTGAAAGTTTTAGGTTGTGTTTCTTTAAGCGGTTAAAGACCAGTGCAATATCTTCTTGCAATTCCTTGTTTTCCAGTGGTCGACCATAAGGAAGTGAAGAATACTTCTTTGTTGCATTTTCTTTGTGTTGACACCATGTTACACTACACTCTGTATGGTTTCCAAATGGATGGAGGGACAAGGCCGAGAGTCCCCTCTCTATTTCACATGGATTTCCCTGATTCTGCGACAACATATAACTGAAAGACTTCTTAAAATACTGAATTACTTTCGTAGACAATGATTTATGTTTTCTCTGAAGATTATACAATGAATTTGAAATGTTTTTTTTGGACATGATTCTTGTCCCAGTATTTCTTCAAATTTGCATCTAGATCCTTGTGGATTTTCGACATTGCTGTGGTGTCATCATCACCAATTATTGTCTCCATCTGAACACCTTGTTGCATCACACTCCCAACCATCTCAACCACCATATCTGGTCCCATTGATTTTGAACTACCTGTGAAAAGTTAGCAGATGGGTTATATACTGCATAACAAACGAAAGGCCCACAGGCCTTATAGGTCACCTGAGTACTAGTGAAAAAGTATCACTACTCCCAGGAGCTATGAAATCTAGAAAAATGTTCCTGCTCTGAATATATAAGCTAAATTCTGATGTTCAGCAACAGTATAAATCAAGATGTGTTATTAAAACTTCAATGTCCTCAAAAGTGCATACACTGATGAAAGGCTTTATAAAATATAATACGTGTATTAACATTCATACATTAAAAGATATGACTAATTTGGACCCATCCTAGAGTCAAAACACTGGGTTGTAAAATTCACCATTTTTTAGTACGTCCTTTTCTGCTATTCCTAAGTATGCATTTAGATTTTATACAGTATCAGCAAACTTACACATAAATACTATATACTAAGTTTGGCAGCACCCTGGGGTCAGAACCCCTACCCCTGTGTTCATCAAATTTTCAATTTTGGTAAAGGACTACCTGCTCTTTCTAAATATCCAATCCATTTCAATTTAGTATCAATAGCAATAAAAAGATGTTATTTATTAAATGTTTTACACATAAACACTATATAGTAAATTTGGCCCTGCCCCGGGGTCAGAACTCCTACCCAAGGGATTATGAAATTCACAATTTTGGTAGAGGCCTTCCTGCTCTACATCACTATTCATTTAGTTCTTCTTAAACATGTGTGGTTGTAAAGAAGATTTATGAAAATTGGTCAATTTTGGGCGGTTTTTGCCCTGCCCCTAAGGCCTCTGGGGTGCAGGAATCCTGAAATTTACAGTTAATGTTCCCCTTCTTCCAAAGATGCTTCATACCAAATTTGAAAAGAATTGGAATGACAGTTATCAATAAGTTAAAAATTTCAATTGTTCACACATTTAATAATAATAGACCATTTTGGCCCCACCCTGATACTAAAACCCCTACCCCTGGTTCATCAAATTTACAATTTTGGTAAGGCACTATCTGTTCTTTCTAAATATCCATTCAGTTTCAATTTAGTATAAATAACACTAAAAAAAGATGTTATTTAAGTGTTTTACACATCAACACTATATATCAAGTTTGGCCCTGCCCTGGGGGTCAGAACCCCTACCCCGAGGGTCATGAATTTACAATTTTGGTAGAAGCTTTTTGCTCATCATTATGATATACTCACTTTCTCTGCTAAATGCTCAGGAGTAAAGAAGAAGATTTTTAAAGAAATACATCAATTTTACAGTTTTTACCCCAAAATATGGGCCCCTTAGAGTGAGGGGTCATGAAATTTACAATTTCCAGTCTCCTTCACCTACAGATGCTACATGCCAAATTTGGTCGAAATTGGTACAGTAGTTCCTGAGATGAAGTTGTTAATGGACGACACACGACAGACGATGGATGCAGACCATTGGTCGGGGGCCATGATTTTTACAACTTGAGTCTACACTATGTAAGGAAGTTTTCATGTAAATGTCAGCTCTTCTGGTCCAGTGGAACTTGAGGAAAAGATTTTTAAATGACCCCATCCTATTTTTGCATTTTTGTGATTATCTCCCCTTGGAGGGGCCATAGCCCTTCATTTGAACAAACTTGAAAGCCCTTCACTCAAGGATGCTTTTTACCGAGTTTGGTTGAAATTGTTGGAGAGGAAGTCAAAAATGTGAAAAGTTTAAAGACAGACAGACGATGGACAACAGGTGATCAAAAAAGCTCACTTGAGCTTTCAGCTCAGGTGAGCTAAAAAAAACAACTAACCTGACCAATTTCTTTTACATTTATGTAACATGGGAAGTTGGTTTTTCTTCTCTGCATTTTCACAAATTTTACAGCATTTGTTTCTGACACTGTATTCAACAATCTTTCCCGTCTGTGTTCCTATCATTGAGCAATGTCCTTTAAAAAAAGATGACAACCTTTTATATCAAGAACATTGCTAATTGTTTATGTAAGTCATGTTGCAATAATCCCTAAATCATAATTTAAAAAAAAAATTGTGTATAATTATGATAATACCTGTATTATCATCTCAGTGGATATATACTTACCAGTTAAACTATCAAACGACCTTCCACTTCCCCTCTTTTGTCATGCCCCATCGACACTCACTGTAATTGCATTGCCTCTGTTGTCAACACTGATAAAATATATAAACCAATTAATTTATTAGGTCAATGTTAAAGATACTTTCCCTATTTTTCTCATAGCTATTCCAGTAATAACTCAATTACTCACAATGAAATCAAATTGTTTGATAATACAGTGAGTACAGTTCAAAGTAACCATGTAAATACCTACTTGGAAGTTTTGTCTACTTCCTCTGCAAGTGCTTCCTTGATTGATGTCTCTGCCACAGACTCTGTGGCCAGACCAACTTCCTCCTGTCTAATTTGAATCAAGGTTTTGATGATTGGTGGAATGTTAAGCTCTCCTGGTATACCATTAATCTGTTCAAATCCTATTCCAGTGTGTTGAATGGCTTAATTAAAGTAAAAAGGATGTATATATAGCAACCTGTTTATCTAACATCTAGTATTCATAATTACTCTTGTATTATTTAATTCTTAATTACCAATACTTCTAAACACAAACTGTGAATTTGATTGATATATTTACCAGCTACAAGCTTGCGATTGGCATCCCACACTTTATTATGTCTTTTCCCTGTTGGTACATTATTCACATGCTTACAGTTGGTGTTCGAACATGGTATCTTCAATAAGGCAGATGAACCATATGTAATAACTCCGATTGAGTGGTGTAACTGAAGTGGTAGACCACATTTTTTACATTCTGCCAATAACTCTTCCGCCAGTTATCCACTGTGCATTGACTCTCGAGTTTTCATATACCTAGTGAAAATACAGTTCAATAATTAAGCATGCATAGAAAATTTTGAAATAGTTTTCTTTTTTTTCTTTTTTTTTACTTTGTAATCAAACATTGAATACTTATAAGCATCTAAATGCTTATTGTCCTTACTACAATAATAGCACATCCAAACAAGTGGACATCTAAGTGACATTGGACACATCTGATCAGTTCAGGCCAAATAAAAGAATATGTATGGTTCCGATTACACGACAATCCCTAGTTTTTACCCCCGACCCTAAACTTTTTTTTGAATCTTTCCAAAACCAGTTACCGTATTTTGCTGAATGTAATGCACACTTAGAATTTTTCAAGATTTTCTTTTATGAGAAGGGGGTGTGTATTAATATATACCACTATATATATATATATATATATATATATATATATATATATATATATACTGTATATATATATATATATATATTGACTGTAAGTTCATTCATAGCCAATATATAGATACTGCTAAAATGCTAAGCTATACACACTGGCTACAGGCCATCTAACATTAGACAGAAAATGACTTAGAACTAAAGGGTGCTTACATAAACAATAGTGCAAATTTCAGGTTGTTTGAATATAATGAGTGATCACCCTCCTTATTTAAAAAAAAACCAGTTGGATAGGTTCAAGACCTTGAAAGTGCTTGAAAACAATATCTGTTATTTTTTGTTGATTTCAAATTCTGTATTTTAAATTTTTTATTTGAAAAATATATATAAGAATTGTCAAAACTAGGAGGATCCCTACCAATTTGATAGGTATATATCACATCATATATAAATGGTACATGCAAAGACGTGAAAGTAAAAGGAAATTGAGCTTCCATTTAAAATTTATCATTAAAAAAATAAATAAGAAAAATAAAATAAAATCCCTACCTACCTATCCTATTTTTTAAAGGAAGTGTAACTGGAACCACACATATTTTATTTGGCCTCACCATAGAGAGAATTGTTATTCTAACATAAAATGAAAAGCATTCTAACCATTCATTAAAACACTTCATGAAAGCATTTTCACATTCATAAAAAAAAAAGAAAGATTTTTTTTATAATTGATTCTCAAAATAATCACTTCTTTATAACAAATGTTTAGATAGACTTTTGTTGTTCACGATCTTAATTGACTAATTGACAAATCTTAATTGCTTTTATTAAATGGAATGGGGTTCATTCCATTTAATAAAAGCAATTAAGATTTTTGTTGTTGAAAATCCACATCATATATGATTTACTAATTTTAGACCTGACTGAGACACCATACTTTTCTTTCTAATATTATGAACACATAAACACTGGACTGGTGTTTTGTAACTAAATGGGGTTTTGAAAAAAAGTTAGCATATTTAATGCACTTAATTACCATTGTTTCATTGACAATGTTTAATTTGGTTGGTACATAATTACGTCAGTTTACCTGAATATTGAAAATTCATGAATTCATGTTGATGAGCGCGAGTGAAAAGTCATGACCAGCTGATGACGTATTTGTAAGCTAGGCCTATACATGTACACACGTATGTTCATATGTAGGCCAGCGATTTTATAGAATATATACATAAGTTGTAATGACCCTTACGGAAGATTATAATTAAAGATATATTATTCCACGTCCATGGTGTACATTTTACTTACATTTTCTTCGTGTGCAACAGTATACTAGTCATCTGAAATGTCGTCTGCCAGGTGTGGAAATTGTGGAACGGTGCTCTCTTTATCGGAGGGGATTGCATAGTCATGCTGTGAAAGAATGACACTTTTCTCCCATCTTTTTCGCTGGGCTTCGGCGATATTATTGTATTTATTTGCAGTTACAGACTTCGTGAACCGCCCTCGCCGCCTTGACTTTCCCATGTTGTTTACGTTTGCATGAAAGTTACGATGGTTGTCGTTAAGTTTTCGTTGCGTTTGTCGAAACATTAAGAATTTAATGAAGTGTGCTTGTAAATGGTACAGAGTTGCCATTTCTATTTCAATATAATCATTTAATAATTGTTTATTCTCCAAAAATTAACAACAGAAATTTTACGTCACTCAAACTATGGAGACCCACTTACGTTAAAAAACGCTGACAAGTATCCATCCTTAATCAAAATGATGCTTCGATAAAGCTACATTGAACATTAGCATCAACTCCAAAATTAAGTGGTGCTAGACCTAAATTACTTAGCAAAGTTCTGGTTTTTATGATAGTTTAAATGACAGTCTTGAAAGCTTTTACGCACTTGACAAAAAGCCAGACACTCTCAGTCTTGTTGATGTTGAACAGGAATTTGAATATCTGACAGCTCGTTTCAATAAGCGTAAACAGGAATTTGGAGAGGATAGAACGTTAACATCACGAGAAGCAACTGTGAAGAAACAAGAGAGGGTAGTTTCATTTAGCTTACCAACACCAGCTCATCCTAGCCATTGTCATCCTTCTGCAAGTACATCGACCTCCCCACTTTGTGGAAACTTAAAAACAGAACATGAGGAATTAAGAAGGAGAATTAAAGAATTGGAAATATCAGAGGTAGAATTGACAGCTCAACTGAACAGGTATGATTTACATTCTACATCAAGAAGGACACAATTGTCCGCACAAGATTCCTGCAATTCTAATTCAGGAAGGACATAATTGTTCGCTCAGAATCCTGATATATTTAACACAGGAAGGGCACAATTGCTCAATAAAAAAATTGTTATATCTGACCCTGGAAGGGCACATCTGCCCAATCAGAACTCTCTATCTGACACTGAAAGGGCACATCTGCCCGCTCAGAAATGTTTTATAAATCTGGATCAGGATGGGAATCACTGCAGGTAACAAGTCCGTTAGACTCGAACAATATGATACCTACAGAAAGATTGGTTAGTACAAGACATGTTCAAGTTTTAAACCACCCTGTTCGGAAAGAGAAAGAACCGGATAAGTTCAATGGTACATCTGTTGACCTGAAGGAATTTTTAATCCATTTTGAACAAGTCTCCGATTGGAACAAGTGGTCATATCAAGAGAAAGCCCAACAGCTAGTTATGTGCCTAAGGGGGTGAGGCTCAGAAATTGTTAGAAGACTTAACAACTACACAGAGAGCTGATTATGACAGTTTACGGTCTATTTTGACTAAGCGTTTCAATCCTCTCGAGTTGGTTACTGCACACAGGTGTGAATTTAGATCTCGTAAACGCAAACATGGTGAAAATCCATCAGGTTATGGATATGCGCTCAGGAGACTATATTGTCTAGCATTCCAAACATAACATATGATGACAGGGAAATTAACGTCCTCGAGCAGTTCATAAATGGTATAGGCAACTCTGCTATTCATGACCATGTAATTTTCCATCATCCCAAAACCCTAGAAGCAGCTATCTTCCTAGCTATTGAGTTTGGGGCAGCAAGAGGACCACAATTGTCCGTCCCCAAATCCGTCTATGTATCTGATACTATAAATACAGTAACAATTTAAACAAAAGTGAAAAAGAAACCCCAAAGCAAGAACCTCATAAAGATATGGCAGAAATAATGAGGTTGATGCGAAATTGCGTAGAAAAACTCTCTAAACTCGGATCTAATAAAAGAGGTAAGAAGCGCCCTAGAAACCCTGCGTCAACAGAATGCTATTACATGTATTATCATAAGGAAGGACACATTGCAAAATACTGTCCGGACAGACTGACAAATGTCCCTCTTACAAACACAAACATGACTCTTTCAAATCAGGAAAACTGGAGAGGGTTACTCTAAGTGCCCCTAGGTGTGACCCCTGGCTGTAATGAAAAAGAGGACAACAATATACAAATAAATGTACTGAGGAAATCCTGTCTACTTGTAAAATGTTCTATGGGGAACAATATATGTTAATAAATTTCCAGCATATACAGGTTCAGTTGCAAGTATTATGTCAAAGAAAGTTTTTATGATGCTGGAAAATAGACCCAGTTTGAGTGACTCTGATGACATTCTCACAGCTGCAGATGGAAATGCGTTGAAAATTTTAGGAAAAGCTGATGTACAATTTAGTATTGATGGGATTGTTTTTGTCATGAACTCACTATTGCTGAGATTGATGATCTTAAAGGTATCATAGGGATGAACTTCCTTGAGCAACATGATTCAACAATACGAGTCTCAAAAGGCTTATTACAAATAGCAGGTGTAGCGGTGATCGCGGTCGCTGGTGCTCAGGGTCGCTCTAAATATAGCGGTAGCCCTGCTGTTCGACGCTCGCATAATTCGACCCATAGGTAATTGTAAACATTTTATATGGTTGTAATCAGCAATTAGTGTGAAGTATGGTGATGAAAAAAAACCAAAAGACAATAAAACAATTGGCATTATTGAATTATTTTGTTTTAAAAACCAGAAAATGCTTTGGTTTTTAATTCTACATCTTTAAATTGTGATCGGCATATGAACTTCATTTATGCACATATTTTAATAAGAAGACGTGCATTTTAACTAATATATTAAATTATATAACTAGTGCAGCTCCTTTAGCAAAAATATCAACAGAAACTTACTAATAATTATTCATTTTACATGCAAGAATCATCGAGATCGGCATCCCACTAATGTCGTCCTGTACTCGAGCGATCGAGTCTCGACTGATTTATATCATTATGATTATGATAACAATACCTTGAAAGTAAGATAGTGGTTTAAAAAGAAAAAGTAAATAATATTGTTTTTATTGTCTATGATTTAATTGCTAGTATGAATAAATGCGAATCATGATCACACTGTACCAGTTTAATTCAAAACAAAGTTGTGACTTGAATTTCCTTTATTGTGTTTTTTAATATCGAAAAGCCATCAGCTATGTCAATGAAATATTTTTATGTAGGTGTTGAAATGCTTAGGTATTTAGTTTTAATTTTTTGCGCAATTACTTATGAATTATGAATTTAAAGCAGATTTTCGACATAGTTTGTGGTCAGAATAATCCAAGCCCCATGACTAATTTTCATTTGTAATTAAATGAGCACAAAGCACAACTAGCCAATCCAATAAACTTATCATGGTTATGTAACACTAACCTGACTAAGAAGATAGGTGCTTGTTTTTGACCGACTCAGGTTTACATTTCTAGGTAAACATCATATCTATAGATATATCTAGTGTTTTTCAATGATGATATCAGACATTCAGTATTTGAAAAGTGGACAATTTATGTTGAATTAATGTTAAGAATGGAGATGTGGAGTTCATATCCCATTAAAATAATTTACTTCACGTAGTTCAAAACACGTGAAATTAGTTTAAATTCATTTCTTTGAAAACATGCCAGAAGGAAATTTATACTAATGCAATAATCAATTATCTTTGGAATGAACAATATGAATTATTTACCCTGTGAAAAACGAATAGAGAACATCCTATATATTGGACATTCTCGAGCATACAGTAAAAATGTGCATAATCATTTGCATGAAATTTCTATATGGTAGAGCCTTGATATTTAGAGGTCAAAGGGCAAGTATTATGACATCATTTACTGATCCTTTTAATTCAAAATAATTATTTTCCCCATTTTTTCTCTCCCGAATTCTGAAACTACACTTAAATTAGCTATTTCACATCAAACCGCCACCCATTTGGACCTTGTGCAACTTTTACAGACCATACCCTAGTCAGTTCTGACAAAATATGAAACGGTCATTCTGAAGAGCGACCCCAGACACCGACGCTCATAATTAATTCAAAATAATTATTTTCCCCATTTTTTCTCTCCCGAATTCTGAAACTACACTTAAATTATCTAGTTCAAATCAAACCGCCACCCATTTGCACCTTGTGCAACTTTTACAGACCATACCCTAGTCAGTTCTGACAAAATATGAAACGGTCATTCTGAAGAGCGACCCCAGACACCGACGCTCATAATTAATTCAAAATAATTATTTTCCCCATTTTTTCTCTCCCGAATTCTGAAACTACACTTAAATTAGCTATTTCACATCAAACCGCCACCCATTTGGACCTTGTGCAACTTTTACAGACCATACCCTAGTCAGTTCTGACAAAATATGAAACGGTCATTCTGAAGAGCGACCCCAGACACCGACGCTCATAATTAATTCAAAATAATTATTTTCCCCATTTTTTCTCTCCCGAATTCTGAAACTACACTTAAATTAGCTATTTCACATCAAACCGCCACCCATTTGCACCTTGTGCAACTTTTACAGACCATACCCTAGTCAGTTCTGAGAAAATATGAAGCATGTTTTATTACAATATTTTAAAAAGAAGTTATAGTTTGATACAAATCTCTTGGTAGAAAGTTACATACACTTTCTCTTAATGAAAATATGAAATAAAATTAATCATTAACCACACACATTTTTAGAAAATTAGATTTTTCTTATTTATACAAAGGGCAGACAACTCTTCTAAAAAGTCTTAAGTGCAAAAAATGTCAGCTTCGAATCATTCACCAGTCATGTGAATTTCATCTGCTTCACTTTCATCATTATTTGACAATAAACATTTATGTTGATCTAAATCCTTCAAAATTCTTCATTATCCTTTCATTATACATGGCATACCTTAATTCAAAATATAAAGAAGTCTACATATCTATGCAGTTGCGGATTTAGAGGGGGTGGGGGTGAGTCCCCTCCCCTAGGTCTTCTTATTTCTTTTAACCACAACCAAAGATATAAAGCATGTGGTGACTATAAATGAAAGGAAGAAGGAGCAAGAAATTCGGTCAATAATGCATTAAAATGTCCCATTTTAAATCTTTTTTTTTCCCGGGGGAGGAACAAAAATTTCTTTCGAACATGCATTGACATGCACCATATTAAATCATTCCTTTTGACATTTGCATAGTCAAAAATGCATTAAAATGTCCCATTTAAACCAACTTTCTCCTTTGGGCAAGAGAACATATCCTTAACCCTTGTTAAAAATTTGAATTAAGCGCATATTACATTTGAATTGGAAAACCCCCAATGATACCAGTCTTTCAGCTCAGTTTTTTGCATGAAGGACACCCCCCCCCCTTCAGCATAATGCATTCATACATGCATAATTAAGCCATTTACTGAAGAAAGTATATAACCAATATTCCACACCAATTGCAATAGGATATATTTTTATTCTCTTCAATTACATTTCTACTTTGGCTATTTTTTAAAAAAAAGATATGCCAATTTTATACGTATATTTCGGACCATAAAGACTGAAAACAAATGATTTGTGGATTTTTATGTGTTTGATAGAAAGTTCGGTGAGACTGTATGCTGGTAATTAGGGAGTATATGTTTCGACTCTTAAAAAGATTTCGTCTCTCTGAATGTATGTTATTTGAGGCATCTTTTCGAAATATTTCTGTGGCCCTTAAAAGGGCCGGTTTTCTTCTCGAGCTTTACTTTGTCAGAAGAGCTCTCCTTATCTGTGCGGCATATTTCCATAGGTTTCCCTGGGAATGTCACAGGACAAAAAGTCACAATTTTATAAGAAAATAAGACCAAGTCACAATTAGAATTTTATGATAGTAGAACAAAATGTCATAGGACAAAAAGTCACAGTTTATAAGAAAATAAAATACTATTGATTTTTTATATATATTTGAAAACATATCTGTTCTTTTTGTAAAGTTTAAGAAAATATATATGCAAACTTTATATTTTCTATGAGATTTTGATAATAATTATAAAATTGTTATTCCTTTTATCATATTTATTGTAAAATATCATTTTGATTTTTAAAAAGAGAGATTTCTTATTTCGATGAAATAAGCTTGATGATCATTTGGTTTAGTATACTACATATTACATATAATGATGGCAGAATTATGGTTGGCTTCCTTTCACTCCAGATCATTGTCAAAACAAGAAGTAAGTGAACTATCATATAATAATTGATATATAAACAAGTTAATGATTTTTCCTTTCTTATTATCTGATAATGAACATTTAATAATGAACTGAAGGTGCTAAATGTGGCAAAACAAACATCAATAATGATGACATGTATTACCTTGTACCTCCTATCCACTGCAAGAAATGTCTGGTGTCTGAACAACAGCTTTAGTGAGCATTTGGGTACCACCTGTTATTATTATCTTAAAAGTATATATGGGGTCTCATTTG
Organism: Ostrea edulis; assembly: GCF_947568905.1. Taxonomy (NCBI): domain Eukaryota; kingdom Metazoa; phylum Mollusca; class Bivalvia; order Ostreida; family Ostreidae; genus Ostrea; species Ostrea edulis. Next base: position 46,312,883 of record NC_079167.1, read on the forward strand.
CTAAGTCATTTTTGTGACTTTTCTACATATTTTGTGACTTTCTGTCCAGTGACGTTTATCCTGTGACTTCTTGTCCGTATACCAAACATGAATCCTATTTTGACTAATTTCGTGAAACTGAAACGTGTCCTTTGTAAGCAATTATAGTTGGGGCATAAATGAACAGATTGACCTTGAAAATAAATAAATAGATATTAGGTAAATAAAGACGAAAAAAGCCGCCAGACGTTAGTTTTGTTGTCTTATGGTTTTTATTGGGAATAAGAAGGATGGCACGATCCCTTATGCCTGCTGGTTCCTATACACGATCCTGCTATATGTACATGTATATAGAGTCTAGTTGGTTAAATTTTAACACAAAAAGAATTATTTCGTAATAGGAAAGTCTTCCACTTTTGTACAAAAACACCCAAAGTAAACCTCCAAGTTGTGTACAGTAGATGTGTGGTTGTTCGCATATCGGAGATAATTTGAATTCAGATAATCAGAAAATATATTTGAAATAAAAGAGGGTGAGAGAAGAAACATACTATGCAAAATAGATAAATAAATAATAAAACAATGTTGAATATGTGCCTACGTATTGTTCGTAAATTGGGCGAGTGGTATTTGTACTTATGATTACGAAGGTTGGTCACGGTAGAATAACCTGGTGTTATTTTATTTACAGGTAATTGTTTACACCTGCACGTTAATCCAAGTTTAAGGCGTCTAGCTGTGCCTTGTTCACACCTGTTGTCATGTGATTAAAATATAAAAGATGACTTAGGAATTGTTATGGAGATAACACTATTGTAAATATGCTTTGAATAAACAGCCATTGTTTTCAAGTTGTTTATTCGTTATTAGATATCTTAGACATAATTCAGAAATCTTATGCATTAAAATATCAATTTTGGAGTTGGATAATACAAGTTAATTTGTATCTTTCAAGTTATGATGTGCATACGAAACAGAAAACTGAGAAGGGGGTTTATTATTACTATGGATTTAAAACCAGTAGGGCACCGCTTCGAGTTAAATACCACGCATGCGCAGAAGCCGGTGATCCGAGTCGTTCTTTTCCCTATATATTCTATTAAGAGCGACCCTGAGCACCAGCGACCGCCACCACGGTTACACCGGTCAACAGATGCATTTGGAAAGGGAAGCAACTCCTATATATACTAGAGTGAAGTTGTCAAAAAGAGTTGTTGTCCCCCCCATACAATGAAATCATTGTTTCAGGTTATGCTGTATGATGTGCAGAGAAGTCTACATATGATTTGGTTGAACCCTATGCATTCTTGGAAAAGAAAGGCCTTCTAGTTGCAAGAACTTTAGTCAATACAGAAAATATTCAGTTTTCCATTGTAAATATTTCAGACAAGCATATCAGAGTGGCATCATTACAACCAGTTGGTATAGTTGAGTCAAAAAGTAATTATTTGTGTGAAGCTTCATCTGAATTGCCTGAACATTTACAGTCATTATTTGAAATATGTTAATAACTCGTCACAACTCGCACACACTCGTAAGGATCCGTGAAAGAAGGGACAAATTTTTTGACATGTCAAAAAAAATTCACGATTGTCCACGGATCTCATTTTCCGTAAATAACTTGTAACAATCCGTAAGTATCGTAAACTGGTTGCAAGAACACGTAAACTATAACAATAATAATAAAGCCTTTATTTATCCAGGATTACATATTTAGCGATAACGCTAGTTTTCAATATGGTCCTGCATATAACATACATACATTAAGAAATAATTATGAATGTAAGATAAATAGAATACAAAATCAAGCTTAAAAACTACTTGTAAGAATTCGTAAAACACTCGTAAAAAGGTTTTTTTTTAACGAATCTTTGCGGTTAGTTTACGATATGTTACGAATAGTTTACGAGTTATTACGAATGTCTAAGTGATATTCACGATTTCATTCACGTTGGGTTACAATCGCTTTACGGATTGTTCAGAGTCATTACGAGCGCTTTACATATAGACACGATTACTTTACGAGTATATACTTTAACTATACGATTAATACCACCTTCACACTCACGGATTTTTCTTAAAATCCACGGAACAGATCTTACAGCGACTTTATTACGATCCTAAGACGGGGTATGGTGGAGTGCAAGCTTTGTATCATCAAGTGCGTAAATTAGGTCACAAGATTACACTTTCCAACATTCGAGAATGGGTCAAAGAAGAAGATACGTATACCTTACACAAACCCATACTTCGCAAATTTAAGAGACAACAGACTGAAGTGACAGATATAGACGAAAAATGGCAGTTAGATTTAGCCGACGTGTCGAAGATGAAAAAATAGAAGATGGGTATACGTTTTTATTGTGTGTTATCGACGTGTTGTCTAGATATGCGTTGGTGGTCCCTTTAAAACAGAAAACGGGAAAAGAAATGATACGAGGTCTCCAAAAGATTTTTCGAGACGGACGACGTCCCGTCCGCATTCAATCGGATGAAGGGAGAGAATTTACGAATAAAGAATTTCTTCAAGCCTTCAAAACCATTCATTTCTTTAACAAACGCAATGCCGAAACCAAAGCCAGTATCATGGAGCGCTTTCAACGCACACTGAAAGCACGTATGTGGCGTTATTTTACACGCCATAAAACACGGCGGTATGTGGATGTCTTACCCAATCTGGTACACGGATACAATCACGCGTATCATCGCAGTATCCAGAGAGCTCCTGCTCAAGTCAATCCCACAAATGTATTGAAGGTCTGGAAAACCTTGTACGGGAAACAGACTACAGCTACCTCTCCATTACAAGTGGGAGATCGCGTACGCATCAGTAAAGCCAAACGAACATTTGAAAAGGAGTATTTACCGAACTGGACCACCGAACTGTTCAACATCTCCAGAAAAGTTCCGGGGCGAAACGTATACCGAATTGAAGACGATCATGGTGAAGAATTAAAGGGGACGTTTTATCCACAAACATTACAACCAGTGAACTGATTAAAAAGACGATATGTGTACGAAGTGGAGGAGATCTTAGGGTATAAAAAGCGCCTTGTGGGGAAAAAAGTAATTTCAGAAGTCAAAGTTAAGTGGAAAGGATACTCCTCTAGTTTCAACTCATGGATTCCGCAAGCGGATCTCATTCTACCCTGACACCGCAATTGAAATTCTTGGGAGAAAACGTTCTTCGAACAGAAATTGTGTATGTCGCACAATTATTCCTGTGTTTAACCATCATCATCACTTCGGTGGATACAGCACCCATCGAATTCGAAATCAAAGGACAGGGAGATGAATATCTGGATTTATCTGGAGATACTTCAGATGATCTGTAAAGAACCAGAGCCACAAAGTACTAAAATTGGCCCTTTCGCCAAAATAAATGAGACTTTCACAGTTGATGCTCTAGTATTTATAGGTTATAGAACAATTTATTTTATAACTATATCTTTTCTAGTTTTCGTTTTACAGTCGTTTAAACTTTGTGTTGTTTTTCAACAGAAAAAATATATAACGTCATGATATTGACGTTATGAGAATCACAGTGTAATACACAAAAAAATGGACGCATAGGTTAATATATATTTTGGGGGCTCATTCTGGTTGTAAATCACAACTGTTAAAATACTAGGAACTTGTATACATGTATTTTCTATCACGATGTTTAAATTTGTGATAGATTGCCCCCCCCCCCCCCCCCCCCCCCCCCCCCACACACACACTACATAACGCTTTACAATTTTTTCCCGCTGTATTGGACATAATTGAAAAATCGTGATCAAAAATTAAAATTCCATGCAGTGAAAGGACCACAGCAAATAGTATTGTTTTACCGTCTATCTCAAAGACGAGTTTATATTTTCAAGTTGATATATATCTATTCGTATCAATTTCCATTAAAATTGATATCAATTGACGATAAAAGAGAGACAACTGTATAATTTTGGTTAAACTTGAGTAATTATAGTAACTAATTAGAAAAATGGATTTTTGAAACATTCGCCTCGTAAACTAAATTTATAAAAATAAAACACGGTGGACCTTTAAAATTATCGGCACCTTTGAAGTCTTAATTTTCTGAGCGAGGTAGACCTTTAAGTCCACGGAGAATCTCCGTGGATATCTGACATCTGTGCCTCCTTTGTGCCACCGTGCACCTTCGTGTGATAAAACAAAGAGATAAATACTAAGCGAAATATTAGTGGATGAAAATTAAAACGTATAAAACGGCGACTTGTATATATTCATTTCATTTAATGATATATATTATTGTAAATTTATAATAGTAATTTAATTTTAAAAAATGTACCTTCACTGTCTATCTTTAAAGAATTATCATACTGATTTGATAACTTACTTAAATTGTTTACATGTTGGAGTTTGCTATTCGAAACAATTCATCTTAATTACTCTTAACTTATGATGTCCGTTATGTATTAATTGTTTGAAGCAGATCAATTGTTTAAAAAAAAACCCCAGAAATAGAGTGGACAGTGTCGCTTAATGGATTTTAATTATCTCAAAGTAGAAACCTCAACATGTTTGTAAATCGGGATTATTTCTTGTATATAGATATATCAAGAGATTAATATATATCCGTATGCAGACTTCCCCGCAGACGTTCACACCTTTATGAAACGCCCAAATTCTCGACATCCCGTACACAAACACCTGTACTTGTTAGTCGGCGCATTGTTCCACAGCACGAGTTCACCAAATAAAAGAAGGATCATTTGACTTTGAACATAAACAACCGAATATCACATGTTATAAATTGGCAATGATTTCAATTTGATAAATAGCATGAATTATATATACCAGTTCAAAGAAATGTGGACCATGAAATGACAAGTAAAAGCATTGGTTTATTTGTGTGACTATTTTAAAAGATTGACATTTATATTAGTGCACCACATGTCTTTTAATGTATAGTTTTTATTATAATTAAGGATATTAGATGATATAGATCCTCTGTCTACATGTTCACAGGTAGTGTAGAAATATCAAAAAGTGTACAGTTGACAACGATTGAAATAAGAATGCGGACGATTTTTTGTTTATCAGTGACTCACGAACTTACCCGTCTTCTGAATGAAAGTTGCAAAACATACTATTTTTTGGTCACTTATAACACCCGAAAACGGGGGTAAAAATCATATTCTTTTGCCATGGGTTTTGGGTCCATTATGCTCTTCGTGGAATGAATACATTTTGCTAGCGAAGATGGAAAAAATAATTTTAAAAATGCCTAGATTGTCCGCTTGCATAAACATGTATTACGGTGGTAAAAAAAATCTAGTAAATCCAATGAAGTTGTAGTAATATATATTATATATTCATTTTATTTTTGACTGAAAGGGCGTTAGATAGCTAGGCACGTAGCATCGGTTTAAGAAGGGGGCTGTCCTAACTAGCGCCAGCCAAATAAGTTAACACGGAAAAAAGGGAAATTAAATATATCAGAATGAAGTGGAATGGTTAATTAATAAGAAGAATATTGTACATTTTAACATTAGATTAAACTTCCCGTACCTGTATACAATTACTGATGCTCTCTCTCTCTCTCTCTCTCTCTCTCTCTCTCTCTCTCTCTCTCTCTCTCTGTTATAGATGAAAACAACTATGTATTGAAAATGAACATCTATTGTAAAAGGTTAAAGGGCAAAACAAGCTGCAACCAAAAACTATTATCAGGTGAGGGATTTTCCCTTGCTTTAAAAATAAACACCGAACTAAAATGACCTATACATGACACGAAATAAAAAATGTAGTTTCTTTCTCCATAAGATACTTAATTAAGCCATATTATCTGTAAAATTCAAGTTTACCACCACCATCGCATTAAAACCGTAATATTTTTCAGCAATCCGAAATATCGTTTTTTGAAAAATAAAAATAGTGCTCATAGCTCGCCCTAAAATATTTTTGCATTTATGGTCAATTGAAAATGTGTATATTATAAAAATACTTTAAATATTTTGGGCGAGATGAAACCAGTATGGCAAACCTTTACAAAATAGCCAGTCTTGGGTAAAAAATGACAAAGATACGGCACCATATCCGGTTCTAGTATGTATACAGCTTTAGTTGTGCTCTTATTTTTAAAATCTAACATGTTTTTTTAAATCCCGGATTCTGATACATATTTATAACACCAATACTCCTAGTCAACATTTACTTTCATTTTTATTTTTATTTTAAGGGCCATATTTTGGGGTTTGTGAATCAGGTTTTTTACCAAAAGGAGATGGCACACCTCTGACGGGAGGGGATTCTACTTCCATCCCCGTCAATAACATCTTAGATTCCTTATTCAGCGAAATCGATGTGAGTCTCAATGGACAAGTCATTACCCCGGGGAACGGATACTGGAGTTTTACGAAGAGGTTGACTTTTACAATTTAAAGGGACCTTCTCCAACTACAGAAATTGGACCGAAATAAATACATGTATACATGTATAGACTGCTTCAGTAGAAACAACAACACCGACAATTATCTTTATTAATAGACTATTGTAAACTCTTTAGCAACTCTTATTAAGGTCTTCCGTCTCCAACGGAAGACCCTTCTATTATTCTATTGTTTCTTTTTCACTTTTTTTTTTTAATTATTAAGGTCTTCCGTTTCCGACGGAAGACCTTGTTATTCTGTTGTTTCTTTTCCTCTTTTATTATTAAGGTCTTCCGTCTCAACGGCAGACCTTATAGTGATTCTTATGTTTCTTTTCCTCTATTATTATTATTATTATTATTAGGGTCTTCCGTCTTCAGCGGAAGAACCTTCTATTATTCTATTGTTTCTTTTTCACTTTTTGAGGTCTTCCGTCTCAACGGAAGACCTTATAGTGATTCTTATGTTTCTTTTCCTCTATTATTATGTCTCCGAACACAAAGTGTCAGAGACATATTGTTTTTGCTCCGTTTCTTATTATTCTTATTATGTCTCCGAACACAAAGTGTCGGAGACATATTGTTTTTGCTCCGTTTATTATTATGTCTCCGAACACAAACTGTCGGAGACATATTGTTTTTGCTCCGTTTCTTATTATTAAGGTCTTCCGTTCTTCACGGAAGACCTCATAGTGATTCTACTGTTTCTTATTATGTCTCCGAACAGAAAGTGTCGGAGACATATTGTTTTTGCTCCGTTTCTTATTATTCTTATTATTATGTCTCCGAACACAAAGTGTCGGAGACATATTGTTTTTGCTCCGTTTCTTATTATACTTAATATGTCTCCGAACACAAAGTGTCGGAGATATATTGTTTTTGCTCCGTTTCTTATAATGTCTCCGAACACAAAGTGACGGAGACATATTGTTTTTGCTCCGTTTCTTATTATGTCTCCGAACACAGCTCCGTTTCTTATTATGTCTCCGAACACAAAGTGTCGGAGACTAATTGTTTTTGCTCCGTTTCTTATTATGTCTCCGAACACAAAGTGTCGGAGACATATTGTTTTTGCTCCGTTTCTTATTATGTCTCCGAACACAAAGTGCCGGAGACATATTGTTTTTGCTCCGTTTCTTATTATTTTTATTATTATGTCTCCGAACACAAAGTGTCGGAGACATATTGTTTTTGCTCCGTTTCTTATTATTATGTCTTCGAACACAAAGTGTTGGAGACATATTGTTTTTGCTCCGTGTCTTATTATTATTATTATGTCTCCGAACACAAAGTGTCGGAGATAAATTGTTTTTGCTCCGTTTCTTATTATGTCTCCGAACACAAAGTGTCGGAGACATATTGTTTTTGCTCCGTTTCTTATTATGTCTCCGAACACAAAGTGTCGGAGACATATTGTTTTTGCTCCGTTTCTTATTATTCTTATTATTATGTCTCCGAACACAAAGTGTCGGAGACATATTGTTTTCCTCCGTTTCTTATTATTATGTCTCCGAACACAAAGTGTCGGAGACATATTGTTTTTGCTCCGTGTCTTATTATTATTATTATGTCTCCGAACACAAAGTGTCGGAGACATATTGTTTTTGCTCCGTTTCTTATTATGTCTCTTAACACAAAGTGTCGGAGACATATTGTTTTTGCTCCGTTTCTTATTATGTCTCCGAACACAAAGTGCCGGAGACATATTGTTTTTGCTCCGTTTCTTATTATGTCTCCGAACACAAAGTGTCGGAGACATATTGTTTTTGCTCCGTTTCTTATTATTCTTATTATGTCTCCGAACACAAAGTGTCGGAGACATATTGTTTTTGCTCCGTTTCTTATTATTCTTATTCTTTTCTTCTTATTTTTCCTCTTCTTTAGTGAGAAATTTGTCCGACCGATTTTATGAACATGCTTCGACTGATCAACTTCAAACTTTGTGAGCTGATAAAGGGTTATTAGGAGGGGTGCAATCAACTTTTCAAATTTTCAAAATGGCCGCCGTTTGAAGATGGCGGCCAAAAAACGTCAAAAACTCAAGGTTGTCGGATTTCAACCAAATTCTATTTCTAGGGTAATTTAGTGACCCCGAGTCCATTTCCACTATCAAAATTTGTTTTTGAGCCGCCATTTTCAAAATGGCCGCCATATACCGAAATATTTGAAAGTGTTAAAATCTGTAAAACATTTGGGTTCTGGGGTAAATTGAGGGTCCACAATTCATTTCTAGCATCAGTATTTCCTTCCAATCATTTTTCAAATGTTTCAAAATGGCCGCCATTGAAGAAAATGGCCGCCAAAAATCAAGTCCGTCGGATTTCAACCAAATTTAGTTTCTAGAGTTCTTTGAGGATCCTGAGTGCATATCTGGCATAAAAAAGCATTTCTGACATGGGGAGGTGTTCGGAGACATTTGTGTTGGCATCCCAACACAGTTATAGCTCGTTATTCTTATTCTTTTCTTCTTATTTTTCCTCTTCTTTAGTGAGAAATTTGTCCGACCGATTTTGTGAAAGTGCTTCGACAGATCCACTTCAAACTTTGTGAGCTGTTAGGGGGTCACTAGGAGGGGTGTATTTAACTTTTCAAATTTTCAAAATGGCCGCCGTTTCAAGATGGCGGCCAAAAAACGTCAAAAACTCAAGGTTGTCGCATTTCAACTAAATTCGATTTCTAGGGTAATATGGTCACCCCGAGTTCATTTCCACCATCAAATTTTTTTTTTGAGCCGCCATTTTCAAAATGGCCGCCGTATACCGTAATATTTCAAAGTGTTAAAATCTCTACAATATTTGGGTTCTGGGGTAAATGGAGGGTACACAATTCATTTCTAGCATCAGTATTTCCTTCCAATCAATTTTCAAATGTTTCAAAATGGCCGCCATTGAAGAAAATGGCGGCCAAAAGTCCGTCGGGTTTCAACCAAATTCAGTTTTTAGGGTTTTTTGAGAATCCTGAGTGCATATCTGACATCAAAAAGCATTTTTGACATGGGGAGGTGTTCGGAGACATTTGTGTTGGCATCACAACACAGTTATAGCTCGTTATTCTTATCATTATGTCTCCGAACACAAAGTGTCGGAGACATATTGTTTTTGCTCCGTTTCTTATTATTATGTCTTCGAACACAAAGTGTCGGAGACATATTGTTTTTGCTCCGTGTCTTATTATTATTATTATGTCTCCGAACACAAAGTGTCGGAGACAAATTGTTTTTGCTCCGTTTCTTATTATGTCTCCGAACACAAAGTGTCGGAGACATATTGTTTTTGCTCCGTTTCTTATTATGTCTCCGAACACAAAGTGCCGGAGACATATTGTTTTTGCTCCGTTTCTTATTATTCTTATTATTATGTCTCCGAACACAAAGTGTCGGAGACATATTGTTTTTGCTCCGTTTCTTATTATTATTATTATGTCTCCGAACACAAAATGTCGGAGACATATTGTTTTTGCTCCGTTTCTTATTATATCTCCGAACACAAAGTGTCGGAGACATATTGTTTTTGCTCCGTTTCTTATTATTCTTATTTTCTTCTTCTTCTTCTTATTATTCCTCTTCTTTCCTGAGAAATTTGTCCGCTCGATTGTATGAAAGTGCTTCGACAAATCCACTTGAAACTTTGTGAACTGATAGGGGGTCATGAGGAAGGGTGCAATCAACTTTTCAAATTTTCAAAATGGCCGCCGTTTCAAGATGGCGGCCAAAAAACGTCAAAAACTCAAAGTTGTCGGATTGGAACCAAATTCTATTTCTAGAGTAATATGGTGACACCAAGTCCATTTCCACCATCAAATTTTTTTTTGAGCCGCCATTTTGAAAATGGCCGCCATAAACCGAAACATTTCAAAGTGTTGAAATCTTTACAACATTTGGGTTCTGGGGTAAATTGAGGGTCCACAATTCATTTCTAGCATCATTATTTCCTTCCAATCTATTTTCAAATGTTTCAAAATGGCCGCCATTGAAGAAAATGGCGGCCAAATTACAAGTCCGTTGGATTTCAACCAAATTTAGTTTCTAGGGTTTTTAGAGGATCCTGAGTGCATATCTGGTATCAAAAACCATTTCTGACATGGGGAGGTGTTCGGAGACATTTGTGTTGGCATCCCAACACAGTTATAGCTCGTTATTCTTATTCTTTTCTTCTTATTTTTCCTCTTCTTTAGTGAGAAATTTGTCCGACCGATTTTATGAACATGCTTCGACTGATCAACTTCAAACTTTGTGAGCTGATAAAGGGTTATTAGGAGGGGTGCAATCAACTTTTCAAATTTTCAAAATGGCCGCCGTTTGAAGATGGCGGCCAAAAAACGTCAAAAACTCAAGGTTGTCGGATTTCAACCAAATTCTATTTCTAGGGTAATTTAGTGACCCCGAGTCCATTTCCACTATCAAAATTTGTTTTTGAGCCGCCATTTTCAAAATGGCCGCCATATACCGAAATATTTGAAAGTGTTAAAATCTGTAAAACATTTGGGTTCTGGGGTAAATTGAGGGTCCACAATTCATTTCTAGCATCAGTATTTCCTTCCAATCATTTTTCAAATGTTTCAAAATGGCCGCCATTGAAGAAAATGGCCGCCAAAAATCAAGTCCGTCGGATTTCAACCACATTTAGTTTCTAGAGTTCTTTGAGGATCCTGAGTGCATATCTGGCATCAAAAAGCATTTCTGACATGGGGAGGTGTTCGGAGACATTTGTGTTGGCATCCCAACACAGTTATAGCTCGTTATTATTATGTTCCCCAAACAAAGTTTGGGAACATATTGTTTTTACTCTGTTTCTTATTAAGGTCTTCCGTTTCCAACGGAAGACCTTCTAGTGATTCTACTGTTTATTATTATTATTATTATTTCCCTTTCGTCTCCGAGACCGCTGGATGGATTTTCCTGAAACTTTCACAGGTTATAGACAACGATGGTACCTCGAGGCATTTTTTTCATTTTTTCAAAATTCACTTCCGTTCGTCAGATACGTCCGATTTTCCGGGTTTTGAAAGAAAGTTTGTCCGGGGGTAAACTTGAAAACCACTAAAGATAATCGAATGAAACTTTCAGGGATGATAGATCTATTTTCTCTATGGTGCATGCACGTATTATTTTTTGTCGCCGTCACTTCCGGTCGTCACCGGAAGTGATTAAATAAATCATCAATTTCAAACTTTTTTCTTTCAAATTGAAACCTACTTTGGTTTATTATATCTCGTTCTAATTCTCAAAAAATGTTGACCCCCACCGGAAGTTGAATCTTCAACTTCTTGTTATATCAAAGAAAGCCCACTCACTCTCTCATTTTTCAGTGCCATAAATCTCGGTCATGAAACTAGTTAATGAGTTGAGTTTTACATATATTATAGTCACTATAAATGTCTAGAGTAACGTCAAATCTTTTTTTAGAATTCACTTCCGGTCGGCAAATACGGCTTATTAGCTGTTTTCGTTGTCTAGCGTTTTTCTCAGAAACAGTAAAAGATAGTCACCAAATTTTCAGAGTGAATAGATCTCACTTTGTAGGCGTGCAGGAGGGGGTTAAGAATGTCGGCCGTCACTTCCGGTCGTCACCGGAAGTGATTAATGAATCATAAATTTCAAACTTTTTTCTTTCAAATTGAAACCTATATCGGTTTTCTAGGTCTCGTTCTAATTCTGAAAAAATGTTGACCCCACCGGAAGTTGAATTTCCAACTTCCGGTTATATCAAAGAAAGACTATTCATTCTCTCATTTTTCAGTGCCATAACTCTCGGTCATGAAACAAGTTAATGATTTGAATTTTATATACGTTATAGATACTATAAATGTCTAGAGTATATTTAAATATTTTTGTAAAATTCACTTCCGGTCGTGAGATATGGGGTGGACATAATCAAACCTTGTCTTTTCACTTTCTCAATAATAAATATAGATAGATGCTTGAAACTTCTAGAGTTGATCAACTAACATTAGTCCAATGTACACATACATTCAATTTTTTCATCCGTCACTTCCGGTCTCTACCGGAAGTATTTGAAAAAATGTCGATTTTCTGATTTCTTCGAGTCTGGATATATTTTCTTGATATTTTCAGGAATAATGTCTGATGAAATAACCTTGCTATAATTATTTTTGTTTTTACAAAATTCATTTCCGGTCGGAAAATATGGTCGATTTTCTGTTTCTCAAAAGGAATTTTGTCCAGCATTTTACTTCGAAAAGGTAAAATATAGGTTCATCAAATATTCAGGGATGATCAATCTCCGTTTGTAAGAGTGCAGTAGGGGGTTGAACATGTCGACCCTCACTTCCTGTCGTCACCGGAAGTGAGGGAAAGAATCGCAAATTTCAAACTTTTTCCTTTAAATTGAAACCTATACTAGTTTATTAACTCTCTTTCAAAGTGTCAAAAGAATATTGACTCTGTCGGTAGTCAAAACGACTACTTCCGGTTTCTTGATAAAATGCCTTTTTACTTTTCGTTTTTTTGTCCCCATAAATCTCGCTTATATTTGAAGTCTTTCATATGATTTTCACATGTCTTAATAAAAGTATCAACTTCTAAAGTTTTGATCATTTTGTTTTTCAAAATTGACTTCCGGTCGGTAGTAACCTACTACTTTTTCTTTCTTTAGTCTACTTCTTTTTGTTGAGAACTCTTTCAGATAGAGATGTGAAATTCTCAGGGAATATCAACAGTAAAGAGTCGCTCTCATTTATAGGAAAACGCATCTGAATAGTACTTCCGGTCGTCACCGGAAGTTACGAGAAAGGAGTAAAAATTTCGATAATACATTTCTCATTCATTGTTAAGGCACATTTTCTGATACATTTAAATGGTTTTTGTAGGAATAGAAAGCTCTTAACCGGAAGTGGTCTAACGGAAGACCTACTCATTACTAGTAATGAGTGTCTAGTTATTATTATTATTATTATTATTCTTTTTCTCCGGTACTTTTTTGTCCGGTAGTGTTCTCAGAAACTACAAAAGGGATCGATATGAAACTTTCCAGGATGATAGTATAGCGTTTGTAGATGTGCATAGTGATAGTCATTTTGTCTTCACGTGCATGCACGCGCGCGCACGTGCATTGCAATTTTGGTACAAAAAATGGAAAATCAGAATATTGAAGGAAGCGATATAAAACCTAAATAGGATGATAGCATATCATTTGTACATATGAAAAATAATAGTTATTTTGCCAGCACGCGCACGCATGCGCGTGCACGCGCATTACAAAATTTGTACGCTAACTTTGGAATCAGTCTAACTTTTTTGTTGTTCATTGAAATGGTTTGAAATTCATATCATAGGTAGATATTGAGACCCTTAACTGATTTACATGGTCAAAATTACCAATTTGCACGCGCATGCACGTGCGCTTCATTTTGATTGGATAATGCTAAAACGTTTGTAACTATCTTATTTATGAAGCGAATGAGATGATATTCACAGCATATGTAGACAATATGTGTATCTATATGTTGGTGTAACAAAAAATGCCAACGCACACGCGCATGCGCGTGCAACGTTTTTTAAATGTTCAATTTTTAAAGGACGATAACGTTTTTGTTTTTCATCAAATTCTATTCATATTAGGGGTTTAGATGTATCTTGGTACTCCTTACAAATTGCTGTGGTTAGAATTACTGCTCAGCACGTGCATGCACGTGTGCTGATTTCTGATTGGACGATTTTAAAATCGCTATAACTTACTTATATTTGGTGGAAACGTTATCAAATTCATACTGTGGGTATATGATACAAATCCTGTTGAACGACATCAACAAAAATTCGGAATCATACACGCGTGCGCGTGTATGCACGTGCAACGCTTTCTTTCATTTCTTGGTACTGAAATGACCATATTGAACGTACTACATGTAATTAAAGGCTAAAATAAAATGATTTTTTCCTATAGATTCACAAGGACATCACTTTTTAATTGGGGGAGGTTTGGTGAACATCTGTAACGGTCCCCGTTACAATTAGAACTAGTTATTATTATTTTTATTCTTTTTTTTTTTCCTTACCGATTTTGTGCAGAGGATTTCTCAGAGATGGCTTGATCGATTTGCTTCAACTTTTTAGGATTGATGCATTGCTATCTGAAGTTTATATCTTTTCTTTGGATTTTTGAAAATTCACTTCCGGTTGGAAGTTATTCCCCTTTTATCGATTTTCAGATGACCATTTTGTCCGGCCAAAATCTCAAAAACGATAAAAGCTAGAGTGCTGAAATATTCAGTGATGTTAGACGACATGTTGTAGTTGTGTACATCTGTTTTAAAAATTTCTGGAAGTGCCTAGTATGGAAGCTCAGTAGGGGTCGAAAATGGAGTTTAAAAAAGTGTCCCATTTTTTTCCACGTTTTCAATCATAACTTTCTACTCGTAAATATTTTGCTTAGAGATATATAACAAAAGTTGTACAGTTTATTGAGATCTTTCGTGTCATATCAAGAAATCGGCCCATAGGCCTCGTGGCTCGCCTGAACCATTGAATTTCTGTTACAATGATTAACTTTTTTCTCAGGAAACTTTTGATAAGACATGTAGAATAAAAGTTGTTCAGTTTTGCAAGATCTACCTAATGATATAAAAAAAAAACTATGCCTCAGGGCGTCATGGCTCGCCTGAACAGTCGAATTTGTATCGCAATTAATAACATTAATAACTTTTTTCTCGAGAAACTTTTGACAAGACATGTAGAACAAAAGTTGTTCAGTTTCGCAAGATCTTTCGAACAACATCATGAAAAAGGCGAACGGGCCTCATGGCTCGCCTGAACAGTTTGATTAGTGTCACAATTAATAACTTTTTTCTCAAGAAACTTTTGATAAGACATGTAGAACAAATGTTGTTCAGTTTCGCAAGCGTTAACTAACCTCACCTGAACAGTTGGGTTATTGTTGCAATCTATAACATTTTGGTCAAGAAACTTTTAATAAGACATCTAGAACAAAAGTTGTTCAGTTTTGCAAGATCTTTCGAACAACATCATGAAAAAGGCGAACGGGCCTCATGGCTTGCCTGAACAGTTTGATTAGTGTCACAATTAATAACTTTTTTCTCAAGAAACTTTTGATAAGACATGTAGAACAAATGTTGTTCAGTTTCGCAAGCGTTAACTAACGGTGTTAATAAATAGGCCTGCAGGTCGCATGGCTCACCTGAACAGTTGGGTTATTTTTGCAAGCTATAACATTTTTGTCAAGAAACTTTTAATAAGACATCTAGAACAAAAGTTGTTCAGTTTTGCAAGATCTTTCGAACAACATCATGAAAAAGGCGAACGGGCCTCATGGCTCGCCTGAACAGTTTGATTAGTGTCACAATCAATAACTTTTTTCTCGAAAAACTTTTGATAAGACATGTAGAACAAAAGTTGTTCAGTTTTGCAAGATCTTTCAAACGATATCAAGAAAAAGGCCCACGGGCTTATGACTCGCCTTAACAGTCTGATAAATGTCGCAATCAATAACTTTTTTCTCAAGAAAATTCTAATAGGACATGTAGAACAAAATTTGTTCAGTTTTGCGAGATATATCTAGAATGATATCAAAATAAAAGGCCTTCGGGCGAAATGACTCGCCTGATCAGTCGAATTTGTATCGCAGTAAATAACATTAACTTTTTTGTCGAAAAAAAGGCTGACCCCTTTAACTAGTGGCCGAGCGCGGCAGAGATTCTTTAATTTATAGGACTTAAATGATCAATATTTGTAAAACATTACCGAAGCTAAATTGTACGGCTAGACAATATATTTGTATCATTATTTATGAACGAAAATCTCAGTCAGATTCTTATCTCATCATATCTAAAATTGGACGGAAGACCCACTCGTTGCTCGCAACGAGATCGCATCTAGTTCTTATTATTTTCTTCTTATTTTTCCTCTTCTTTAGTGAGAAAGAACCAGAGCCACGAATAGCCAAAAATGACCCTTAGTCAGAACATGATATTATTCTCGGGGACAGAAGCCAATAATATCTTTTTTTTCAAATATGTGATCCTTTTTCCGATATTTTTTCATTTTGTTTAGTTATTGACGTTCAAAGTACCCATTGTTTTGGCCAGATTGTTATTGACGTTGCAATTTTGCAATGTAAGGTCACAATTTTACAACGTTTCAAGTACTTTTACGTGAAAGTTCTCTAGGTATAAAAGTGAAACAAAAACACTATTCAGTGCAATTTAATTATAATATTGTAAATATTTAAATCTGTCTATGTTAATTCTATATTAAAACACACACCTATATAGTATAATCGTACATCTCTTTCTTCTCTCTCTGTTTGTGTCCTTCCCTCTCTTTATATTTTTAAAAAATTGTATATGTGCAACCATTCAACAGTTTTAAAGTAATATTAATTCAGTACCTCTTTACTTAGCTTTGTTATTTAAGTATGACATAAACATAAACCCAATTCCAATATTTTAACTGTATAACCATTTATTGCACATACCGATAAAAAAAATTAGGGGGGGGGGACATCTTAAAATGTACACGAAAACACGGTGGATCCAACCGTTGACTTACGAATAAGATCTATTGACCTATGTATGTGCGTTTCAATATTACATTTAGTTTATGTTGCATATTGATCACTTCTTTTAACAATCTTTTATAAGTTTGCGGGTTTTTATTTTTATTATTTGTTTGGGGGTGTTATTATCCCGCATGTACATGTACACACGCCGAAAACAGTAATAGCCAGGCTTTCGACAGCGGCGTTATTTCAGACGCACTTTGCTACATTGAAACAAAAACACTATTCAGTGCAATTTAATTATAATATTGTAAATATTTAAATCTGTCTATGTTAATTCTATATTAAAACACACACCTATATAGTATACTCGTACATCTCTTTCTTCAAAAACACTATTCAGTGCAATTTAATTATAATATTGTAAATATTTAAATCTGTCTATGTTAATTCTATATTAAAACACACACCTATATAGTATACTCGTACATCTCTTTCTTCTCTCTCTGTTTGTCTCGTTTGGACAGTGAGTAAACATTTTAATCCTATGTTTCACACTTTTATTTGTGTTTTGCTATATAGGGAGTTACGTTTATGATGAGTGTGTGTGTGTGGGGGGGGGGGGGGGGGGGGGGGATAGGGAAACTGTTACAAAAGTAGCCGTACATGTACAGAATAACACATGAACATTTAGTTTAGCCATATGGATATAATTTATTTTACATTAAGCTAAGAAAATGTTCACGTGAACTAATCATCAGGTAAAATATGTTCCATTTATTTAATTTCATTAGTTTCCTATCCGGATCATTTATTACAATAATATCTAGACCTGTGTGTATTTCAAAATGCCTTAATTATTATCATTAACTCCATAACATCTATGAAACGAATTCATTCATTAAAAAGTCTTATTCTGATACTGCTACATATAAAAGAACCAAACTCCCTCCTCGCATATATTTGGTTAGTGTGCAAACAAAATTAAGCGGATGTTATTTTCACATAAATAGAAACAAGAATTTTATCAACCAAGGGGTTAACTCTATGGTGAATTAACACATCTGTAGTTTGGCATCCACCATAAAATTTGCTTATTTTAACACTTTCACATTTCTTCCTGTCATTAGGTTTAGTTCTTATCTTACATAAAAGGGAAACCTTTCTCCGTTATCAGACACTTCCTCCATGTTACAAACACTCAAACTAAATTAAGCAGGACAGTGGTTTAATAATGTGTTCAGTTCTTCCTTCTATAATGCTTAGTAATATTTTACTTAATTATGTAGGATAATATATTTAAAAAATAAATACATCAACTTTTACTTCAGGAACGAGTGTGATTCATATGTTCACCTCTATTTTAATCAGTATTAATGATATCTTCTTTTTTCCACTTGTCTTTTTTATTTCGTTATAAATTTGTGGTTTTGAATATTTGCTGCTGAGACTGAATTTTCAATGATAAATATAATTGAAACAATGAAAAATACACTATTTTCGTTAACATTCTTTTTACATTTTTTTTTTTTCATTTTCGAATTATTCATTATTATTATCCCTTTTTATTAACTGCCTTGTATTTTTGCTAATTAGATCAAATGTAATTCTGTTTGTCAATGAATTTCATTTAAAAGCAAAACAAGATTCATATTGCTAGATATATTTTTCGTATTCATATTTGTATGTATTTCTATATATTGATTTCTGACGGATGAAATATGTAATAGACCGAAATAGCTGTGTGTCGAAATATAACGGTACCCGATGACGTATGTCCAAATCGGTTGACACGTAAACAACCGAACGAATGTTGTAGATCTTTCGCTCAGAGACTTGTAGCCTACAGTCTAGCCTTTGTATTCTTATGTGGACGCCTAATTTTTGTCTGGTACCCATATATTGTACTATAACTTTAGAAATCATTAAACAATACGGGATAGGCCAATATATCTTCACATCTAAGTAGCTTATCGAGTTAGGCACCCTTCCGCCCTCGGCCCTCCAAGTCTTTTTATATATGTACTGCGACTGCAATTTCAACATGCTCATCAGTGCCAAGAAAACTGAATGCACGGAGATGAAACATGTGGAGCCAGATCTTTATTAAATTCAACGGCCTTCAGATAATTAAAATATATATAGTGTGATAACGTAAAAGAAAATGTGTGGAAGTAAAGGCGCGGCGCAGACGATGGGTGGATCTCGATTGTATCTGGAGTGGATTGGAGGACTTAGCTTCGTAATTGTTTGATCAAATAACTAAAACTGTTAACTAGTGCAAGGTTTTTGTAACTATCCCTAACATGGTTACATATATATTCAAGTTCATAAATTGAGCATATAATCTATTTGAAATTTTGGGGGCAAAACAGCCCGATTCCGACGATGGCGCGGATCCGGTTTTATTTCAATAATATTTATTGAAATAATCATATTTTATTAACTTTGAATAATTACTGGTTTTGTAAAAAGACAATGGAACAATCCCCAACTGATATTTAAATATTAAGATTTGTATTAAACCTATAGAATGGAAAAGTATTCGGATTTCGTGCATGGAATGTGAAATTCCGGTTATTTGCAGAACATAAAAAGTAAAAATTCACTTATCCCCCAGGCCTCGATCCAAAAAAACTCTTAACTTCTATGCAGTGTGTAATATACTAATTTACAATTCATTAATATTTATTGGATCGAGGCCTGGGGGTTATACAAATTTTTGGTGCATATTGTTGGATATTATCAACTTTTACAAATATAACACAACTGTTATGGGTTCTGCATGTTAAAATTTCTATATGCGTGAATTTTCGCGGAAAAAACACACTGGATTTATAAAGAAGAAGGTATAAGCTATTTCATACCATGATGAAATTTTGGAATGAAGATACTTTATTTTACTCAAAATCACAGGGCCATATTTGGGTATTCGTGGCTCTTGATCTTTGTCCGCACGATTATATGATCACGCTTCGACTGATCTACTTCAAACTTTGTGAGCTGATAGGGGGTCACTAGGAGGGGTGCAATCAACTTTTCAAATTTTCAAAATGGCCGCCGTTTCAAGATGGCGGCCAAAAAACGTCAAAAACTCAAGGTTGTCGGATTTCAACCAAATTCAATTTCTAGGGTAATTTAGTGACCCCGAGTCCCTTTCTACCCTCAAATTTTTTTTTCGAGCCGCCATTTTCAAAATGGCCGCCATATACCGAAATCTTTGAAAGTGTTAAAATCTCTACAACGTTTGGGTTCTGGGGTAAATTGAGGGTCCGCAATTCATTTCTAGAATCAGTATTTCCTTCTAACAATTTTCAAATGTTTCAAAATGGCCGCCATTGAACAAAATGGCGGCCAAAAATTAGGTCCGTCGTATTTCAACCAAAATTAGTTTCTATGGTTTTTTGCGGATCCTGAGTGCATATCTGTCATCAAAAAGCATTTCTGACATGGGGAGGTGTTGGGACACATTTGTGTTGGCATCTTAACACATTTATAGCTCGTTATTATTATTATTTAAGGTCTTCCGTCTCAACAGAAGACCTTATAGTGATTCTTATGCTTCTTTTCCTCTATTATTATGTTCCCCAAACAAAGTTTGGGAACATATTGTTTTTACTCTGTTTCTTATTATTAAGGTCTTCCGTCTCAACGGAAGACCTTATAGTGATTCTTATGTTTCTTTTCCTCTATTATTAAGGTCTTCCGTCTCAACGGAAGACCTTATACTGATTCTTATGTTTCTTTTCCTCTATTATTATTATTAAGGTCTTCCGTTCTTCACGGAAGACCTTATAGTGATTCTACTGTTTCTTATTATTATGTCTCCGAACAGAAAGTGTCGGAGACATATTGTTTTTGCTTCGTTACTTATTATTCTTATTCTTTTCTTCTTATTTTTCCTCTTCTTTAGTGAGAAATTTGTCCGACCGATTTTGTGAAAGTGCTTTGACAGATCCACTTCAAACTTTGTGAGCTGATAGGGGGTCACTAGGAGGGGTGCATTCAACTTTTCAAATTTTCAAAATGGCCGCCGTTTGAAGATGGCGGCCAAAAAACGTCAAAAATTCAAGGTTGTCGGATTTCAACCAAATTCGATTTCTAGGGTAATATAGTCACCCCGAATCCATTTCCACCATCAAAATTTTTTTTTTTAAGCCGCCATTTTCAAAATGGCCGCCATATACCGAAATATTTCAAAGTGTTAAAATCTCTACAATATTTGGGTTCTGGGGTAAATGGAGGGTCCACAATTCATTTCTAGCATCAGTATTTCCTTCCAATCAATTTTCAAATGTTTCAAAATGGCCGCCATTGAAGAAAATGGCCGCCAAAAATCAAGTCCGTCGGATTTCAACCAAATTCAGTTTTTAGGGTTTTTTGAGAATCCTGAGTGCATATCTGACATCAAAAAGCATTTCTGACATGGGGAGGTGTTCGGAGACATTTGTGTTGGCATCCCAACACAGTTATAGCTCGTTATTATTAAGGTCTTCCGTTCTTCACGGAAGACCTTCTAGTGATTCTACTGTTTCTTATTAAGGTCTTCCGTTTCAACGGAAGACCTTATAGTGATTCTTATGTTTCTTTTCCTCTATTATTATTAAGGTCTTCCGTTACCAACGGAAGACCTTCTAGTGATTCTACTGTTTATTATGTTCCCCAAACAAAGTTTGGGAACATATTGGTTTTACTCTGTTTCTTATTATGTTCCCCAAACGAAGTTTGGGAACATATTGGTTTTACTCTGTTTCTTATTATGTTCTCCAAACGAAGTTTGGGAACATATTGGTTTTACTCTGTTTCTTCTTATTATTATTATTATCCTTTCTTTCTTCTTGGGACTTTTTTGTCCACGAGTGTTCTCAGAAACTACTCAAGGGATCAATATGAAACCTTTTTAGGATGATAGTATAGCATATGTAGATGTGCGGAACGAATGTCATTTTGTCTGAAAATGCATGCATGTGCATGCACGTGCATTGAATTTTTTGTTTACAAACTTTGGAATCAGTCTAACTTTTTTATTTTTCAATGAAATCGTTTCCTATTTATATCGTAGGTATAACATGGGACCCTTAACTGTTTAGCATTGTCAAAATTTCAATTTTGCACGCGCATGCACGTGTGCTTTAATTTGATTGGATAATATAAAACCGTTTATAACATTCATGCCAATCAAGGAAATTTAATGATATTTACAGGATAGGTAGACATGTCAAATATCTACAGATCGATGTAAGAAAAATTGCAAACGCGCATGCGCAAGCACGTGTATTGTCTTTTGAAAGTTCAATTCTTTCAATGACCATAACTTTTTTGTTTTTTGTCAAAATCTCTTCAAACTTGTATTGTATATGTATCTTGATATTCTCAACAAAAGTGTACAGTCATAATTACCATCCGGCACGTGCATGCACGTGTGCTAAATTGTGATTGGACGATTTTCAAATCGCCATAACTTTCTTATAAATGATGGAAACAATATGAAATTTATACTGTAAGTATATCTATCAAATGTCTATTGAATGACATCAACAATGATGCTGAGTCATACTCACGTGCCCGTGTATGCACGTGCATAGCTTTTCTTTCATTTTCGGGTACTAAAATGGTCATAACTATTGAATTAAAAACGGAAATGAATTCAAATTTACCCTGAGAATCTATGATATGAATGTCTGTGAAATGGTGTCAACAAATTTTCCATTATCAAAATCGCGTGCGCGTGAATGCGCGTGCATTGTAATATTTGACGTCTAAATTTGAGTATTGGTCTATAACATTTTCAGATTGCAATGAATAGGTTTGAAAAGTAGGTTGCAGATATGTTTTGGGCCTCTCAATTTATTAATAGTCTCAAAATCACTTCCCTGCACGCGCATGCACGTGCGCTTAATTATAATTGGACGATTTTGAAATCCCAATAACTTTCTTAAGAGTGAAGCAATCGATACCAAATTCATATAGTAAGTATATTGTTCAAATGTCTATTGATTAGCATCAACAAAATTGTTGTGTGGTACTCACGCGCACGTGTATGCACGTGTATTGATTTCGGTCTTTGTAGTTTTGAGTTGCCGTTAATTTCTCGTTTTTCATTGAACAGTTGTGAAACTTCTCTTGTACTCATATAGTAAGACTTCTGATGTATCGAGATGGTCGAATTATGTATATGCACGTGCATGCACGTACGTGCACGTGCACAAAACTCTCAGATCTTTATAACTGATTTGTATTAGCATGAAATGGACTGAACGTTATAAGATAGTTATATATTCACATGTTTCACAGTTTGCAAAGGTCAAAACCACTTGTACTGAAATAAATGACACCACTTGCTAAATGGGGGAATGTTTGGGGAACATCTGTAACGGTCCCCGTTACAATCAGTACTAGTTATTATGTTCCCCAAACAAAGTTTGGGAACATATTGGTTTTACTCTGTTTCTTATTATTATTATTATTCTTTCTTTATTCTTGTCACCCTTTTTTGTCCACGAGTGTTCTCAGAAACTACTGAAGGGATCAAGATGAAACCTTTTTAGGATGATAGAATACTCTATGTAGATGTGCGGAAGGAACGTCATTTTGTCTGAAAATGCATGCATGTGCATGCACGTGCATTGGATTTTTTGTTTACAAACTTTGGAATTCATCTAACTTTTTTATTTTTCAATGAAATCGTTTGCTATTTATATTGCAGGTATAACTTGAGACCCTTAACCGTTTGGCGTCGTCAAAATTTCAATTCTGCACGTGCATGCACGTGTGCTTCAATTTGATTGGATAAGACAAAACCGTTTATAACTTTCATGTAAATTAAGACAATTTGATGATATTTGCAGGATATGTAAAGATTATAAATATCTACAAATCTATGTTATAAAATTTGAAAACGCGCATGCGCACGCACGTGCATTGACATTTGAATATTCAATTCTTTCAATGACCCTAACTTTTTTGTTTTTTCTGAAAATCTTTTCAAACTTGTATTGTATATGTAACTTGATATTCTTAACAAACGAAAACAGTCATAATAACTATCCGGCACGTGCATGCACGTGTACTTAATTCTGATTGGACGATTTTCAAATCGCCATAACTTTCTTATAAATGATGGAAACAATATGAAATTTATACTGTAAGTATATCTATCAAATGTCTATTGAATGACATCAACATTGATGCTCAGTCATACTCACGTGCGCGTGTATGCACGTGCATATCTTTTCTTTCATTTTTCGGGTACTAAAATGGTCATAACTATTGAATTAAAAACTGAAATGAATTCAAATTTACCCTGATGATCTATGATATGAATGTCTATGAAATGGTGTCAAAAAATTTTCCATTATCAAAATCGCGTGCGCGTGAATGCGCGTGCATTGTAATTTTTGACGTCTAAATTTAAGTATTGGTCTTTAACAGTTTGAGATTGCAATGAATAGGTTTGAAAATTAGGTTGCAGGTATGTTTTAGGCCTCTTAATTTATTAATAGTCTCAAAATCACTTCCCTGCACGCGCATGCACATGTGCTTAATTCTGATTGGACGATTTTGAAATCCCAATAACTTTCTTATGAGTGAAGCAATCAATACCAAATTCATGTAGTAAGCATATTGTTCAAATGTCTATTGAATAGCATAAAAAAAATTGCTGTGTGGTATTCACGCGCACGTGTATGCACGTGCATTGATTTCGGTCTTTGTAGTTTTGAGTTGTCGTTAATTTCTCGTTTTTCATTGAACAGTTGTGAAACTTCTCTTGTACTCATATGGTAAGACTTGTGATGCATCGAGATGATCAAATTACTTATCAGCACGTGCATGCACGTACGTGCACGTGCACAAAATTCTCAGATCTTTATAACTGATTTGTATTAGCATCAAATGGACTGAATGTTATAAGATACTTATATATTCACATGCTACACAGTTTGCAATGGTCAAAACCACTTGTACTGAAATAAATGGCACCACTTCCTAAATGGGGGAATGTTTGGGGAACATGTGTAACGGTCCCCGTTACAATAAGTACTAGTTATTAAGGTCTTCCGTCTCCTGCGGAAGACCTTACTATTATTGTTCGCGTTCTTCTTCTTCATTATTATTATTATTAAGGTCTTCCGTCTCCTGCGGAAGACCTTACTATTATTGTTCGCGTTCTTCTTCTTCATTATTATTATTATTATTATTATTATTATTTCCTTGGTAGTACACGCGTTTTTCTCAGCCATTTCTCGATCGATTTTCACGAAATTTTCAGGAAAGATGTCTTGTGATGACGAGACTTTGCTTGCAAAATTTCGTGATTGACGTCACTTCCGGTCAGGAGTTATCTCTCTTTTAGTGACTTTTTGAAGGGCCTTGTTGTCCACGCATCTCCTCCGTTAGTTTTGAGGCTAGAGTCTTGAAATTTCTACACAAGATAGAGTAAACATTTTAGAAGATTTGTGGGGGATTCGATTTTACCGGAGGCGATTTGCCTAAACGCTCGCCTGGACCTGAAAAAATGGATGCCAAAATTTTTCGCCGATTTCGGCGATTTTTGACCTTTCATCTCCAATATCTTTTTTCTTGCAAATAGTTTGTTAAGACATGTAGAACAAAAGTTGTGCACATTTACGAGATCTTTTCGAAAATATCAAGATTTAGGGGCTAGCCCCTTCAATTAGGGATCTAGAAGGGCTCAAAGTCTAGATCAAATATCTCAAAAATCGTTAATATTTTGGTATAAGTCAAAGAACAAAAAATGTTCATCTCAACAATCCAAATCTATTCATATAAAAATTTAGGTCATATGTTACGTAATAAGGGATTTTAAGGGCCAAAACCATAAATTTTTTACCCCTTGTATCTCGAAAACGACAAATATTTTGAAAAGCAATAAAGAACAAAAGTTGTTCAGAATGATGATCTGAACAATATGCA